>NW_025049084.1:2500-28042 GCF_019279795.1 Protopterus annectens | reverse complement strand
CTGCACGACAGGGCCACAGCCCCCACCATTGCCAAGGCCTGCACAGGCACATAGTGACTCGGAGGAGGAAAAACCTGAGCCTGCCGCAGAAGGCAGATGGAGGCATCCCCAGTATGGTCTGGCCTTGGCATTAAGGCAATGCATAGCACATACAATGACACACGAGGGATCCAGGGAATGTCACCTCTCTCTGACTCACACATACAGTAAAAGGGATGTCAAACATGACACTACCTGTGCTCAACCATGTATAGGTAGTGTACTATGTGCATCTCACATAGGCTGCCCTCCAACACCATCCTCAATACTGGTACACCCACAAGGTAAGTCATTCTCCTTACCAATTGCCTAATGGAGTAGTATGTTTTGTTACCTGTATCTATGGTATGGATGTGAGCATGCAAGGGAATCAGGTGGCTGAATGGGATGCCAGAAGATAGTAGATACCTATAATGGCACCATAAGATCTGTAACAAATACTGGTGTCACCATAGTAGCCAGTACTACACATGGTGACTGTGCTGGGCCACATGTGTGTCCATATGACACACACATGCCAGTCAGAGAGGTTCACATGCCCAACAGCAGGACAGGCATAGACAAACACAAACAAAGGCTATGCTAAGGCCTCTGAATGATGCCTATGGGTAATCCCCCCCCCCCAGGTCTACACAGACAGACTAACATCAGGTCAGGCAGTAGGATGTTAGTTCTGAAGGGTAGGAAGTCATAAACTGTTATGTAGGTCAATCAAACCTAAGACCTGTAGTACACTGATATGCCTCTAGTCAGCATGATAGGTTAGAAAACAGAATGAAATGGAGTATCTGACATACCAGTGCAGTCATAGCAAATGTGTACAAGTGTCAGGTGTCCCCCCCCAATTCTATGTAGAAATGTAGAAACAGTCAGGTGTGCCCACCCCAATCCTGTGTAGACATGTAGAAACAGTCAGGTGTGCCCCTCCCCAATCCTATGTAGAAATGTAGTAACAGTCAGGTGTCCCCCCAATCCTATGTAGAAATCTAGTAACAGTCAGGTGTGCCCCCAATCCTGTGTAGCAACATAGAAACAGTCAGGTGTAACCCCCCCAAATCCTATGTAGACAAGTAGTAACAGTCAAGTGTGCCCCACAATCCTATGTAGAAATGTAGTAACAGTCTGGTGTGCCCCCCCAATCCGATGTACACACATTGTAACAGTCAGGTGTGCCTCCCAAATCCTACATAGAAATGTAGTAACAGTCAGGTGTGTCCCCCCCAATCTGATGTAGACATGTAGTAACATGTATGTGTAGGTAGAATACCAGTGGAGCACAGATGAACAGAGGTGGCCAAGGTTGCAGGATAGATTGTAGCATTTGTACAATATGCAGGTATGTGTGTGTTAGGTTGGTGTGTGTTTCATATTGTGTGAGAGTGGTCAGTATGTATGCATGTTGAGGTTTGACTTGATGGCCATTGCCCACTACTGCTGATGATAGGGCCAAGTCCTCACAACTGCAGTGCCAAAGACAATTGCCCCCAGTATAACACATACTAGCAGTAAGCCATTGTAAATGTATGGTGGTAATATGTGTCACCATCTGAAAGACAGACATGACTGTTGGGTTAGATATACAAGCAGTACACAGGGAAAAGTACCCCAGACATACAGTATATAGTGTGTAACTATGAAATGGGCACATCCTTGGAATTGTACATACAGGTATGCATCACATTATCTGGGCTTGTAGTAGGGAATACCAATGTCATCTGGCCGAACACTTGCAGATCACAAAGGTGATAGGACTGATATATTGGAAAACAGCTGATGTCCCTGCACAAGCCAGCATAACTGGGTTGCCCCATGAATATCTGTGAGTCAGATGCAAGTAGTGTCCATAGCACACATGCACCCAGCTCACCCAAACACCACCCACAGATATCTCTCTGGTTGTATCCCTGCTGCTGGGAATGGGTACAATATGACCCCCACCTGTGTATGGCAATAGCGAAAGAATGCAGCATGCTGCAGGTGTCCCATGCAGGTGTGCCCCTAGCTGTAAGTAACACCCTGCCAGTATCCACACCACCTGATCAATACTGATAGAAAGTATTGGCATGAACACCTAGCACACTTAACCTGTCACCCCAGGGGAATATACTTCATGGCACTCTGAGACTGTAAGACAGAATGCAATGACCTGCTAAAGCTGGCCTGCATCACCACCAAATGGCTTACAAGCCTCTGCCAAAGGCCTGTGTCTCACCCGCACTGCCAATTTATGTTATGTCAAGGAAACCCAAATGACAACATAACACACTCCACATAAGCCATATGTGAGGCCATGTGGACAAACCACAGTAGCATGTCCACCATATCCCACTCCATGAACTGTGGACCAACACCAAAACACAACTGTGATGAGGTGATACCTTTAGAGAAAGTATCAGAGAATGTGTGCATAATGTATGTAAGAGGATGGAATAATAGAGGGGGGGGGGAGTGGGAGCATGGGCAGCCTAGAATGTCCAAGGTCCTACACACAGACATGTGCAGATACTATCCCTGGTTGCAAACACAAAAATGGGTGGCTACAAACCTACCCATACACCACAGTAGGGGTAATGTCCTGACTTATGACCCCTGCCTCTGGGTAACCTGTGTGAATCTGTACAGCCGTGAGGTATTGCCATAGCAAGATAAGGCCATACTGTCATGTTGATGGATGTACAAGTATGGGATCCTCTGCCAGAACTGTACCAAGGTGCTGAAATGGACACACAGACCCAGCAGCAAGTATCTGCAGCTCCCCCTCCAGAATGGCATAACTTTCCATGAATATGTAGGCATTTGCCCACAATACTGGACACAGCTGCATTCACCCTGTGTTCCCCAGAACATGACTATGAGCAAGAAGGCCCACCTGACAGTACTTGAAGACATAAAACATCACAGTGTATAACAGTACACATGTCTGACTATCTCTGCTAACACCAGTACCATGTAGCAGATGCAGATCAGACACAATCACCTACAGTACACACTATCCCTTGTACAGTTTGACCCCATATTGCCAACTGATCTACAGATATGCTGCAGAAATAATTTGCTACCTGTAGGTGTAGAACACAAAGGTCTGCACCGGAGTACAAACTACCTGGAATGGATCCACACATTCAATACAGAAGGGCATAATGGGCATGCTCACACACTTAAACAAATGAAGCCTATGTCTGCCAACAACAGTGGACCATGCATAGCTGATAGTTGCAGAAGTCAGTGCATACACTCCTCAGTATGCACCAGTCATGCTTTGCACACACATTGGATAGGAATATAGACATATATTCAAGGACAACACACTATAATATGCCAAACATAGACATATATAGATGTGTGGAAGAGAGTGAGAGTGACAAAGAGCCTTCCATCATGAGGTCCATCCCACCCAGCACACAACCAAATGGCTACAACCACATGATGTGTAAATGTCACTCACTGTAGAAATTAGCCACTAGTATCCATCAGCATTACAGACTCTGTAGTGCAAGTGCTAGCTGTGCAACATGACTGTACAAGGCAGTAAACATCTAGCAGTTGTATACACGTACCTGCGGAATATAAACCTGCATGTGCCTGCATGTGGTGTGTCTACCTCAAGATGAATGGGTCATGGCCCATGCACACACACTGCCCTCCCCATAGCCCTACTATGACAAGCCTGCCGATGTCATCCACTTTGAAATACACCTTTGGGAAAGAAATATTCCAGTAATCTTTGTAGTGCATCCTATAACTGTGTAATATTGTAGTGTGATAAACTAACTAGGTAGGAGTTCTAATCCCAGACATGGCAAGTGTGTGTAGGGGGCAATGTTTTTATGCTAGTCGCACTCACTACAATTCAAATGCCCAATTTTGGCAATCCTGCTGTTGTAATTCACTGTGAAATACACCTTTTTAAAAGGAGTAACCCAGTAGTATCCATGATGTGTGCTATAACTGCGTAGTGCTGTAGTGTGATAAACTAGTTAGGTAGGAGTTCTAATCCCAGACATGGTAACTGTGTGTGTGTCTGTGGAGGGAGCATTGCTTTTATGGCTAGTCACATTCATTACAATTCAAATGTCCTACTTTGGCAAGGCTGCTGATGTCATTCACTGTGAAATACACCTTTGAGAAAGTTGTAGCCCAGTAATCTCTGTGGCGCATCCTATAACTGCATAATGGTGTAGTGTGATAAACTAGTTAGATAGGAGTTCTTATTCCAGACATGGCAATTGTGAGTGTGTTTTTCTGTCTGTGTAGGGAGCAATGCTTTTTTAGACTAGTCACACTCACTATAATTCAAATGCCCTACTTTGGCAAGGCTGCTGATGTCATTCACTGTGAAATAACCCCTTGGGAAAGGAGTAGCCCAGTAACTTCTGTGGTGTGCCCTATGACTGCGTATGGTTGTAGTGTGATAAGCTACTTAGATAGGAGGTCTAATCCTAGACATGGCAACTGTGTGTGTGTGTGTGTGTGTGTGCGTGTCTGTGTAGGTGGCAATGCCATTTAGGCTAGTCACACTCACTACAATTCAAATGCCCTACTTTGGCAAGCCTGCTAATGTCATTTACTGTGAAATACACCTTTGGGAAAGAAGTAGCTCAGTAATCTCTGTGGTGCATTCTATAACAGCATAATGCTGTAGTGTGATATATTGCTTTGGTAGGGGTTCTATTCCCCCACATGGCAAGTGTAGATGTTTGCGTGTGTGTTTCTTAGTCTGTGTAGGAAGCAATGCTTTTTAGGCTAGTCACATTCACTACAATTCAAATGCCCTACTTTGGCAAGGCTGCTGATGTAATTCACTGTGAAATACACCTTTGGGAAAGGAGTAGCCAAGTAATCTCTGTGGTGCTTCCTATAACTGTGTAATGCTGCAGTGTGATAAACTACTTAGGTAGTAGGAGTTCTAATCCCAGACATGGCAATTGTGTGTTCATGTGTGTGTCTCTCTGTCTGTGTAGGGGGCAATGCTTTTTAGGCTAGTCACACTCACTACAATTCAAATGCCCTACTTTGACAAGGGGTTGGGAGGGTGGCCTAATGGTTAAGGTGTTTGCCTTACAAACACAAGGTGCAGGGTTTGAGTCTCACAAGGGATAATTGGCTAGGCTTAAAATGGCTCGCAAGGGCAGTTAGCTTAGTACTAACCTATGAACCTATGAACCTATGAACCTAAGCCTGCTGATGTCATTCACTGTGAAATACACCTTTGGGAAACAAATAGACCAGTAATCTCCATGGTGTGTCCTATAACAGTGTAATGCTGTAGTGTGATATAGTACTTTGGTAGGGTTTCTATTCCCACACATGGCAAGTGTGGATGTTTGTGTGTGTGTTATTTTGTCTGTGCAGGGAGCAATGCTATTTAGGCTAGTGACACTCATTACAATTCAAATGGCCTACTTTGGCAAGCCTGCTGATGTCATTCACTGTGAAATACACATTTGGGAAAAATAGTCCAGTAATCTCCATGGTGTTTCCTTTAACAGTGTAATGCTGTAGCATGATACAATACTTTGGTAGGGGTTCTATCCCCACACATGGAAAGTGTGGATGTTTGGTTGTGTGTTTCTTTGTGTAGGGTGCAATGCTTTTGAGGCCATTCACAGTCACTACAACGTCCAATGACCTTATTTGGCAAGCCTGCTGATGTCACTAGATATTGACATACATCCGTAGAGCATCCCACTGCTCTGTCTGACATACATGACTGTTAAGGGAGGCCCAGTAGCAGTACATCTGGCAAGTATCTGGACATGACATCTTACTGGCTAAGTACACTAAGCTGCTAGGCATGTAGCAATGCACTGTGCAGACTACAGGCAGACTGGCTCAACACTGGCCTACATCTCCTATGGGGGAATGCACATTTACCTGCATATATAGCAGGCTCTACAGGCATGTCACAGCACAGGGTAAGATACACCTGTGTGAAAGTGCATAACCACAACCAGTGTGAACACAGCCACAGCCACATATCGTAAGCAAGCATAATATTACAGTATATGGACTATCTGTTCAACACCATCCTCATATGTGTTACTCACAGACTAACCCTACATATACTGGGCTGCTACACAGTTTGGTTTGATGCCTGTTTGTGGTATGGGACATGTGTGTGTATGGCCCTACAAACATGTTAGCCAATACGGTAACATACAGTGGAGCAGCATGTAACATCAGATAGGATGGGACCTAGAACAATGATATCTACCACAGTCTGTACACAGGCCAAAGTGCATATTAACAATACAGGCACTGTCGACATTCACCATAAGTACACAGACCTCAGTACTGTACAAACAGCCACAGAATGTCCAGGTTATATCATCAAATATAACCCCTACTGTACATAACACGTGTAGCAGTCTGATATCTCACTGGCTTGTTATCAGATATGATGACACTAATTATGGTGTACAGCACATATACACCTCTTAATGCATGACATATGTACAAAGGTTGACAGAGCTGTGGCTGGAAGCACATACACAGGGCCAATATTGACATGTTGATGTGATAACCTCATACATTTACTGTTGTAATGGGGTTTGTTGCAACATATGTCCTATGAGGGATATGACGTCAGCAACTATCACGGCTTTCACCATCTACAGACTGCAATCATCACACTACATTCTGCAGTTCACAGATAGATGCTGTGTGGGTAACACATAAAACCAAAGGCACAACACACTGCTCAGTCTGCAGATGACCCTACAGATGGGGATTCCTCATAAAGATAGAACTGACATGGCAGGTATTAAAACATGTAGGACAGCCATATCCACACACACACTGTTAAACCAACATTACTCCAAATGCAATATAGGAGTACTTACAGTCTGTAGACAGGTCAGGCACATCCCCCTCCTGTGTGTTACGCTGTTTCCACAGTGTATGTTGTTAGAGGTAAATCCCCAATCCATCTGAGATGCTGTTTGCCAAACAACAGATCTAGTTCCTGCTCACAGTGAATGAAAATGGCCAACACCAACATGATGTTCCTAGATTTTGGAGTGTGTTTCCATGCAATTCACTATGGGAATGTTACCACAGCTGTTCCATATGCAATCAGCTAGGGGAGGGCTGCAATTTGTGCAGAGGTCATCAGCTGACCATGAGCATCACTTAAAATACACATGCTGCTGCCTAAGCAAAGCATGTGTAGGTCTCCACATCCACCAGAGAGAGATTGAGAGAGGCAGACAGAGGCAAAGACAAGTCAGGTAGGGGTGGGAGATTAAAACTTAAGTATGTTTGTGTCACACACCTACCAGCACAGGGTGTAAAACCCCTGACAACTATGTAGTGATATCACATTTCTATGCAGTTATTGGATGTGCCACATAGGTTACATGTTGTGGAGCCCTCAGAACGTATATGTGATGGTGAGTGACATCTGCAACAGAGATATGGTAGCTATATGGTAGGTGTAGTACACGTGCCTGTCCGCATGAAGAGGTGCCAATGTCAACACAGCCACATTCTCACAGAGACGCACACACATTGACATACTTGGCAGGGCCAGGAACACAACCCATCACTACTGAAATTGCCACAACACATTACTGTGTAGGTATCACATGCACCACAGGGTCATGCAGAGGTTATATGGGCAAAGGGTATGGGGAGGTGTCTGACATCAGACATCATGCTTCAGTATGCCAGTGGGGGTTGTAGTGAGTGTGAATGTGAACATACACATCATACAACACACAGACACACACAGACACACACACACACACACACACACACACACACACACACACACACACACACACACACACACGGTGCCAGTACTGACATGACATGCATGTGTGTGTGTGTGTGTGTGTGTGTGTGTGTGTGTGTGTGTATGATGCATGGGTTGAGAGTGTTGTCTGGATAATACTAGGGTTACTAACTTTGTTTGCCTGGCCTTGATATCACATGTATGGGTATGGATCTGCACCCCAGCCTCTCGGTTATTTCATTTCTGTTATCCCTGTATGGTGGACTTAATGATATATAGTAGGGCTGCCATATAAAAATTTTGCAAAACCAGCTCCACATTGGGCCCAGTTGTTCCACACTTACAACCACCTCCACACAGGATAAGAGTTACACACACATCAAGTCTGGGACTAAAACTCCTACTTAACTGTTTTATTACACTACAGCAAGACGCAGTCATAGTACACACCATGGAGATTATTGGTGTATGCTTTCCCCAAAGGTGTATTTCACATTGGATGACATCAGCAGGATTGCCAAAGTAGGGCATTTGAATTGTAGTGAGTGTGGCTAGGCTAAAATGCATTGCTCCCTACACAGACATTGAAACACACACAGAACAGTTTTTTTATTTTAATTAGTGTTTTATATATAAAATGATGGGAGTGTTTTAAGAATTTACTCTGATGATGCCATATGTTTATGGTGAAAGCTCTTAGTCTGTATTAAAGGATATATTAATACCTACGAACCTTGTCCGTGTGCAGTGGTCCGAACTGTTATTTTTGTTGACATTTGAATTGTAGTGAGTGTGGCAAGGTTAAAATGCACTGCTCCCTACACAGACATTGAAGCACACACAAAACATCCACAACTGACATGTGTGGATATAGAACCCCTAACAGAGGTTTATATCCCACTACAGAATGAAGCTGTTGTAGGATGCACTGCAGGGATTACTGAAGAGTTATTTCTCCAAAGGTTTATTTCACAGTGAATGACATCAGTAGGATTGCCAAAGTAGGGCATTCAAATTGTAGTAAGTGTGGCTAGTCTAAAATGCACTGCTCCCTACACAGACATTGAAACACACAAAACATCCACAACCAACATGTGTGGGTATAGAACCCTAACAGAGGTTTATATTGCACTACAGCATGAAGCTGTTATAGAATGCACCACAGGGATTACTGGAGAATGCCATCCCCAAAGGTGTATTTCACAGTGAATGACATCAGCAGGATTGCCAAAGTAGGGTATTTGAATTGTAGTGAGTGTGGCTAGGCTAAAATGCATTGCTCCCTACACAGACATTGAAACACACACAGAACATCCACAACCAACATGTGTGGGTATAGAATCCTAACAGAGGTTTATATCACATTACAGCATGAAGCTGTTATAGGATGCACCACAGGGATTACTGGAGAACTCCTTCCCCAAAGGTGTATTTCACAGTGAATTACATCAGCAGGATTGCCAAAGTAGAGCATTTGAAATGTAATGAGTGTGACTAACCAAAAATGCATTGCTCCCTACACAGACATTGAAACACACACATAACATCCAGAACTGCCATGGGTGGGAATAGAACCCTACCAAAGTTCTATATCACACTACAGCAGTGCACAGTTATGGCATGCACACACATACTTGCCATGTTTGGGAACAGAACCCCTACCTAACTAATGTATCATACTACAGCAGTACACAGTTATAGGATGCAGTACAGAGATTACTGGGCTACAATCTTCCCAGAGGTGTATTTCTAGGTGGATGACATCAGCAGCCTTGCCAAAGTAGAGCATACAAATTGTATGGAGTGTGAACTTACCAAGTCTGCAATTTGAACTCCTACTTAACTAATGTATCACACTACAGCAGTAAGCAGTTATGGCATGTGCTACAGAGATTACTGGACTACAACTTTCACAGAGATGTATTTCTAGGTGGATGACATCAGCAGCCTTACCAAAGTAAGACTACCCTAAAAAGCATTGCTCTCTGCACAGACACACACACACACACACACACACACACACACACACACACACACACACACACACACACACACACACACACACACACACACACACACAGTTGCCATGTCTGGGATTTGATCACCTACCTAACTAGTTTATCACACTACAGCAGTACACAGTTATGGGATGCTCCACAGAAATTACTAGGTTACAATTCTCCCAAAGGTGCATTTCACAGTGGATGACCTCATCAGGCTTGTCATAGTATGGCTATGGGGAGGGCAGTGTGTGTGCATGTGCCATTACCCATTTATCTAGAGGTTGACATGCCACATGCGAGCACACACAGGGTCATATTTCACATGTACATGTATACAGCTGCTAGATGACTACTTCCTTGTACAGTCATGTTGCACAGCTGGCACGTGCACCACATAGTCTGTAATGCTGACAGATACTGGTGGCTACTATCTGCAGTGAGTGACATCTGAACCTGATGTGGTTGAGGCCCTTTGGCTGTGTGCTGGGCAGGATAGCTCTGGATGGCTCCTTGTCACAGTCACCATCTTCCACACATCTATGTATGTCTACCTTTGGTGTATTACAGTGTGTTGTCCTTACATATATGTCTGTATTTCTATCCACTGTGTGTGCAAAGCATGAGTGGTAGATACTGATGAGTGTCTGCACTAACAGCTGTGACTGCCAGATATGTCTGGTCCACTGGTGTTTGCAGACATGGCCTTCATGTGTTTAAGTGTGTGAGCATGCCCAGTATGACCTTTCAGCATGCTGACTGACATTGCCTTCATTTCTTTAAGTGTGTGAGCATGCCCAGTATGCACATCTGTATTTAATACATGGATCGAGTCCGGGTAGTTTGTATGGCAGTGCTGACCTTTGTGTTGTACACCGACAGGTAGCATGCTGTTTCTGCAGGGTATCCATCGAGCATTTGGCATTGCCTGTTACTACATTTCTGCATAGGATGGGGGGGGGGCTCACCTGACTATTTCTACATTTCTACACAGGATTGGGGGCACACTTGGCTGTTATTACATTACTACATAGGGTGGAGGGCACACCTGTCTATTTCTACATTTCTACACAGGATTGGGGGGCACACCTGACTGTTATTATGCTACTATGTAGGGTGGGGGGCACACCTGTCCATTTCTACATTTCTACACAGGATTGGCGGGGCACACCTGACTGTTATTACATTACTACGTAGAATGGGGGGCATATCTGTCTATTTCTACATTTCTACACAGGATTGGAGGGCACATCTGACTGTTATTATATTACTAAGTAGGATGGGGGGCACAACTGACACTTGTACACATTTGCTAAGGCTGTACTTGTATGTCCGGTACTCCATTTCATTCTGTATTCTTACCTATCATGCTGACTAGAGGCATATCAGTGTACTACATATCGTAGCTTTGATCGCCCTACATATTAGTGTCTGACTTCCTACCCTTCAGAACTAACATCCCACTGTCTGATGCTGTAGTCTGTCTGTATAGGCCTGGGAGGGGAGGTTAACCATAGCCATCTTTCAGGGGCCATAGCACAGGCCCTGTTTGGGTTTGTCTACACCTGTTCTGCTGGATGAGACTGTTGTTGGGTATGTGAACTGGCCTGACTGGCAAGTGTGAGTCATATGGACACACATGTCACCCAGCACTTTTTCTGCAGTGGGTTTTCTCACGCTGTGTAGTACTGGCTACTATGGTGACCCCAGTATGTGTTAAAGATGTCATGGTGCCACTATAGGCATCTATTCTGCTGCCATGACATTCAGCCACCCAATTCCCTTGCATGCTCACATCCATACCATAGATACAGGGAACGACACATTCTACTCCATTTGGCAATTGGTAGGTTGATTGACTTACTTTGAGGGTGTGCTAGAATTGCAGATGGTGCTGGAGGACTGCCTGTGTTGGATGCACATAATACACTCCCTATACATGGTTGAGCACACGCAGTGTCATGTTTGGCATCCCTTTTACTGTATGTGCGAATCAGAGAGAGGTGTCATTCCCTAGGTCTCTACTATGTCAGTGTATGTGCTATGTGTTGTCTCTTTGCCACAGCCTTGTCATACTGGGCATGCCTCCATCTGCCTACTGGGGCAGGCTCAGGTTGTTCCTCCTCTGAGTCAGTCTGCACCTGTGCAGGCCTTGGCAATGGTGGGGGGCTGTGTGGCCCTGCCCCATGCTGTTCCTGCTGCAGCTGTTTCTGCAGGATCATATTGTGTAGCATGGCATATATCACAAGAATTTGGGTATATGTAGCTGGTGAGTACTGCAAGGCTCCACCGGATGAGTCCAGACACTGGAACCATGACATGAGCATCCCAAACACACTATCTATTATACGTCTGGTCTGTGCGTGTGCCTCATTATGGTGCTCTTGTTCAGGTGTGTGTGCATTTCTGATGGGTGTCATCAGCCACTTCTCCAGTGTCTAACCAGCATCGCCCACTAGGTGACCATAGGGGATGTCCCCATTGGCAAATCTCTGGTTCAGCTGCATCAGATGCCATATGTGGGAATCGTGATAGCTTACAGGGCAGCCAGCACACACATTCATTATAATGCCCTGGGCATCACAGACAACCTGGCAGTTGATGGCGGGGATGCCCCTGCGGTTGATGTAGGGCCTACCCTGATCACCGGGTGGTGCTTTGATGCATATATGCATGCAGTCTATAGCACCCACTACCTCAGAGTATTTTGCGATTTGGTGGAAAAGATGCATATTGCTGGCCAACACCTCACGGGTGTTGAGGAAATATACATGCTCACCGGCATGTGCTGACATGGCATCCAGGAACTGGTGGAATACTCTGGATGCTGATGCCTGTGAGATCCCCATGATATCCCCAGTTGAGCTTTGGGAGGTACCTGTGGCTAGTATTCCTAGGTCTATACATACCTTGGTATACACTGGGATGGGTTCCCCTTGGTCAGTTTGGTGTGTCAGGTGTGGCCGGCACAGCTCAACAATTTGCTGTAGGAGGTCTCTGTCCACCCTATAGTTTTCCACTATCTCCAGCTCATGTAGCACCTGGTAGGTTACCCTGGGTCTGTATACTCTTCTCCATCTCCTCACTGTAGGTTGATTGGCAGCATTCACATCCTCAACACCCTCAGTCTCTTGCACATGTTGTTCTATGTTGCCTGCTGCAGCCCTTCTCATTTTGTAGGTTTGTTTGTTAACATTTCCCCGCTTGTATACACCGGTGGTGTAGAGTGTGGGAAAAACCAGAGGGGAAGGTGTTTGCATAGTTTATAGCAGTGTTCTGGGCTGCGCTGGGCTGCTGCCTTTGTAATTGGCTAATTCTGATACATTTTACCTGCCAGCTATGCTACTTCTCCTTGATTAAATTTCTACTGCTGTTTTCCCTTCCCATTGCCTTCCTGTTTAAGCCTAGGGGCTCACTGTGCAAACAGAGTGCTCAAATGTGCATAGTGCTGCTATTTCCTGGTTTAACTTTCTTTCTCTTCCTTTAAAGCCCAGTGCGCAGCACGCACACCCACTTAGGCAATGTAAAGAGTGCTAGGCAGGTTTAGACACACCCCCTAGCTTAGCTGTGCTAAGCTAGGAGCAAACCTGAGCCACAGGGCTCCAATTCATTTACAGTATGCCTGATACATATCCCCATGATGTCACCTACCTCCTAGGCTTGCATCAAGCTATTCCTACTCTTACACTGTTGGGACCTGACTCATATGCTAGGGAAAACTGGGATTCACTATTCTTCCCCTCATTTTTTTTATTTATGTATCATTTGTTGACCAGGAAAGTCCGACTAGGTTCCACAGAGCCTGTTTTCAGCGGAGGCCCGGGGAGAAATGCTCCAGATACATGTCTTTGGATTTGCATAGGATTGCCTGCTAATGCATAGTTACATGTCTCACACTGAGCCTCCCCCCTTAGCAACCACTTCTCACTGGCCATGTTGTCTTCTGTCTGCCATTGGCTTGCATGACAAAAAAATCCTTGTTTTCCTGCTTTTCTGAACTAGAATAGTCCAGTCTTCAGATTTTGCTGATCTCTGGGCTTTGTCTTAGTTCCTGTGCTATCCATATCCTTATTTGGATAAGAGGAAGCTTCTTTGTTCACCAGTGGGAGTGGGGAGCACTGAGCAACCTATTTGTCCCTAGAGGATTGGTTCTAGCCCAGCAACTTATAGTTTATTGGCCATTTTGGGTCAATTCCTGGCTCTTTTCAACTCCCTGCTATAAAGCCCGCTTTTGCACGCTTTTTCACTTGTAAAAGACTCAGCACAGCTCCTCGTGGTGTCCTGCAGAGTTCTACAAGCAGCAGAGAGTGAAAGAGTGACTTTCCTGGATTTATAAGTCCATGGTCACACCTGTTACCTATTACCATAGGTGTCCCCCAAGGCTCTATTCTGGGACCCCTTCTTTTTTCAGTCTTCATAAATGAATTACACTCGGTTATCCCTGAAGCCACCTGTATCCAATATGCAGATGACTCTACCCTTATATGTTCCGATGCTTCTGTATCCAAGTTACAAGTAGCCACCCAACTCTGCTTTACTACAGTCGAGAAATGGCTTGCAGAGCGTAAACTCATCCTTAACCCAAACAAAACCAAATTGCTTCTCCTTTTCCCCACTCCTACCCCTCCTCCCACACATCTCACCATTCAATCCAATAATGGAACCATCATCTCACCTGACCCCTATACAAAACTACTAGGTGTTGTCATTGACAACAAACTTAGATTTGACTTGCACATCAATCAAACTATTAAAACTGTAAATAAGAAACTTGGATCCTTATACAGAATAAAGAACTTTCTCACCCCATTTGCCAAACTAGCCATAGCACGTACTCACCTTCTTTCTACTCTCCTATATGCCTCTCCTGTTCTTTCTTACCTAAACAAATGTGAATTGAACAAACTTTGTACCTCTTATAACCACATAGCTAGATTTGTAACTGGATCTCCATTTAGAACACATCACTGTCTTAATTTGAAAAAACTAGACTGGCTTGAACTACCCAATCTTCTCAAGTTGAACCAACTCACAGAAGCATTTAAAATCCTAAAACAACCTGAAAAAACCCCGGCAATGAGTACAATAATTATTCCTTACTCCAATCTTAGCTGCCTTCGCTCCTCTAATAGACACCTTGTCCACACCACCAAATCCAACAATATGGGTGGTGATGCTCTCTTTGCTAACACCACTGGAAAGTTATGGAATGCCCTCCCCAACAACCTTAGGCTAATTTCCTCCCTTGATCAATTTAAAAAAACTCTAAAACAATATCTCAAGGTGAAATGGCTCTGCCCATGCATACATCCAGATTAGATGCCCACAGTCAAACAGTTACTTCACTTACTCCATAGGTCAGCTTCATAGGGGATACTTTATCCAGTTGCCTACTATCTGCTCACCGCTGGAACTACTTTTTAATTTCTGTCTCATTTTTTTTTCTATTGTACTAATGTAATAATTGCACTAAGAATCCTAATTAAACTGTTAGGTTATAGTAACTAAATTGTATGTAATTTTGTAATTTTGTATTTTCCTATTTCTCCTTTCTGCTATTTTTTGTTGCACTACTATTTCACTTTTTTGTAACTATATTGTATCATTCCTTGTGGAGCTTTTCTCCCCGGGCCTCCGCTGAAAATGGACATGTATCCAGTCGGACTATCCCGGTCAACAAATGTAAAATAAAAATAAATAAATAAATTTTTTCTGGCTTTCGCTTAAATTACTGCATCTCGACTGCATTTCGCTTAAAAACAGCTCTGCATATTGTTTTTACTGTACTTGTGTTGAATTTATACTGTTAGCACTTTAAAAAGTTATTTTTTGTTGAATTTAATTGTTAGGCTAACACACTCAAGTGCGCTAGCCGTTTTATAGCATTTACTGTTTGTTACTGTATCTTTTTCTCCTTTCTCTGTAAAAAAAGAAAACAAAATATCCTTGTTTTCCCGCTTTTCTGAACTAGAATAGTCCAGTCTTCAGATTTTGCAGATCTCTGGGCTTTGTCTTAGTTCCTGTGCTATCCATATCCTTATTTGGATAAGAGGAAGCTTCTTTGTTCACCAGTGGGAGTGGGGAGCACTGAGCAACCTATTAGTCCCTAGAGGATTGGTTCCAGCCCAGCAACTTGTAGTTTATTGGCCATTTTGGGTCAATTCCTTGCTCTTTTAAACCCCCTGCTATAAAGCCCGCTTTTGCGCTTTTAGCTTTTAGTGAAGTTGCTCATAGAGCAGCATAGGGCAGCACCGGTTAATCAAGTTTAAACTATTTCTGGCTCCGTAAAGTCTGCTCTTCAATTTTTCCCTTAGAACTGTTCTACTTGCAATCTAAACAGCCTATAGTCTATCTGAAAAGCTCAGCACTTACTCCTAAAGCATTTTTTTTATACAGGTAAAGCACTCTTAAACAAAAGAAAGTACTTCATTCACCTAAATTCCCTTGAGTACCCATTTCCCTATAGGTCCTTTCTGACTCAGTTACACAGCAATCTTTTTCACTATTTCTAGCATGTCAAGGGTGAGTTGCTGGCGCCCTCTCCTGTTCAGCTGGTGAATCTAGAATCTTGAGGCAATGTTACAATTGCCTCATGTACACAGACAACCCTCTCCTCCTCCCAACAAATACAAATATATGCGAGAGATGCAACTATATAGCCAAACTGGAGGCTGAGCTCTCTCAATTCAGTACTGGCAAGACCAGTCAGGAGGAGAAGGTAACCACGCACACCACAAACCCAGTCTCACATAGAACTATCACAACTGCAAACCAAACACATAAACACACAAAAACATACTCGGAGGCGCTGATTAAAAATCTACAAAAACAACGGAGGCCTCCAAAGCAGACACCCAAGCAATCACCACCTCAAGACATAGCACATGCAACACATAGTTCACAAAGTTAGTGTGCTAAACAGTCACAGCCCTTAAGGCCAAACAACATGCCAGACACACTTGTAATAGGTGACTCCATAGTCAGACACACTGACGTCCCGCTCACCAGACTGAACAAGGAAAAGTTCACAGTAAGCTGCCTGTCAGGAGCTAGAATCCGCCACATAACACAAGCACTCAGGTCACTCCACAGCAAGTACAAATATGACTCAGTCATTGTACATGCTGGTGTGAACGACCCGAGATGTACCTCCCTGGACTACATGAAAAGAGACATAGAGGATCTCTCTGATTATGTAGCCCAGGCCGGTATGACCCTGACCCTGAGCAGCATCTTACCCTCACCAAGAATTATGCCACAGTACAAAGACAAAATGATCAGTTTTAAGAATTGGCTTAATTACTGATGTCATTCTAAGGGGAACCAATGTCTGTCTACTTGGGATGACATGCTTGACAAGCCACGCTGCTTTGCAAGGGATGGCTTGCACCCATCACCCCTGGGCTTCCGGATATAGGCCAAGGCTCTTGCCACCCCCATAGTGCCTTTTTTAGGCAAGGCTCAAATGACAAACCTACCTCCATAGAAAACACAAGTGGAAAAAAACTAAGGGTAATGCTGCTCAATGCCAGAAGTCTAAACCTCAAGATGCACGCCCTCGAAGCCCTCCTCTGTATGGAGAACATCGATGTCTGTGCAGTGACTGAAACCTGGTTCAAGGCTCCTGAGAGCACCCCGGCACTATCAGGTTTTACCTCATATCATGCTTTCCGGTCCCAAAACTTGGACCGAACCACAAAAGGAGGGGGGAGTATCCATATTCATCAAAGATACCCACACCTCCAGGTTAGTGGCAATGCACGAAGCATCAGAGACCATCCAGGTGCAACTAACCATAGGCAAAACTGCCCTACAGTTTGTAGCATGCTACAGACCACCCTCTCAAACTCAGGAACCCCACACAGCCTTCCTGAAGACACTGGAGAGTATGAATGTCTCTCCAAATACCATCATTTTGGGAGACTTCAACTACCCAAACATAGACTGGGAACATTACTCAAGCCCCAACACCCTAGCCCAAAGGTTCCTAGAATTCATAAACTCAAATGCAATGGAACAACTAGTCACCATTCCCACAAGAGGAGACAATATACTAGACCTGATCATCACAAACATGGGGACAAAATGCTCCACACCGGAAGTATATCCCTCTTTGGTAAGATCAGACCATAAATTAATCTCACTGGAAATCCACATCCCGCCCCCACCCCCTGCACAAAAGACCACAGTGAAGAACTTCTCAAAAGCCAACTTCACACTTCTTAAGACTGAAGTGGTATCCTTCAAGGCCCCTGGGCCAGTGGAAACCACAACCCACACTGCTGAATCCTTTGCAAATGCCTTCTATGGGCACCTTCAAGAATGCATGGATCATGCAATCCCAAATAAAACCAAGACCCATTCCCCCAAAGGCAGGCACCTGGTCTGGTGGACCCCAGCCATAAACAAACTTTACAACAGGAGGAGGAAGCTACTACATGACAGAGCAAAATCCCTAAAAGGGAAGGCATCTCTGATCAGTACTAGCAAAAAACTACGATCACTCATAAAATCATCCAAGGCCAACTTTGAGAGAAAAATCGCAAGACACAAAAGACAATCACAAGGCCTTCTTTAGCTATGTTAGAAACCTGGGTGGTAACTCCCAGATATGCTCAAAGTTAGTCCAAAATGACACAAAATACACTGAACCCACTGACATTGCCAACATTCTGGCAGACAGGTTCAGTGCAAATTTCTCCTCCCCCTCCCCCCCAAAAGGAGAAAAAACTATCCCAACAGAGTGTAGCCTCCCTAACATCTCAGATGCCCAGGTGAGAGCCGCCCTCTCTAAAGCTAAAAACACAGCATCAATGGGACCGGATGGTGTCCCGGTCTGTGTGCTACATGAACTCCAAGAGGAACTAAACCCATACATAAGGCTGCTGTTTAATTTTAGCCTTACTACAGGATATGTACCCAAAGAGTGGCATATGGCAACAGTGGTCCCACTTCACAAAGGCAGTGCTTCTAAGGACCCTGGAAATTACCGCCCCATAAGCTTGACGAGCCTGGTCTCCAAAGCTATGGAGAGGATCATTATGAAACTCATAAACAATGACATTGGGGACCTACAGACATTGGAGCCTACTCAATTTGGCTTTGTCAAAGGCAGATCCTGCCTTTTGAACTTGGTCGACTTTTTTGAAACAGTCACTAAGGCCATTGATGAAGGTAAGGCAGTTCACACAGCCTTCCTTGACCTTGCAAAAGCCTTTGACACAATACCCCACTCGGGCATCATAGACAAACTCGCCAGCTTAAATTTAAACACATATGTCACAAGATGGGTTGCACACTGGCTCAAGGACAGAACCCACAGGGTCAGAGTTGCTGGAGCTATGCCAGACTCTAAGCCAGTCACAAGCGGTGTCCCATAGGGCTCAGTCCTGGGACCCCTCTTGTTCGGCATATATTTTTCCGAGGTACAGGCAAACATAGGAGGATTGTGGCTGACAAAATTCGCAGATGACTGCAAACTGGGTGCCATAATTGATACACCAGCAGACACAAACATCCTTCAGAGAGGCCTCATAGAAACGGATAAATGGTGCCAGAGCCATGGCCTTAAGCTGAACGCCAAAAAATGTATAGTCATACCCTTTGGGAAAAACAAGGTACCCACAAATTACCACATAGATGGTAATCCATTAAGTACGGAAGAGGTAATCAGGGACCTAGGGACCCAGGTTGACAGTAACCTCTCATTTGACACTCACATTGTCAAAGTGTTTAGGAAGACCTTCTATATTGCCCACCTTATCATGAAGGGCTTCACATCTAGATCAAGAGAGGTCATTGTGCCCCTGTACTCTTCTCTTATCAGGCCAATAATTGAGTACAATGCCCCATTTGGGATGTATCTCACCTGACACCTGCAGCAGTTGGAAAGATCCCAAAAGTTCCTCACCAAGAGGATAAAGGGTCTTAAACATATGTCATATGCTGCCAGATTGAAATAACTCCAGCTCCATTCAGTCGCATACCGCCTACTCAGTGGTGATCTGTGCCTGACGTACAAGGCCATGTCCAATCCAGAATTAATGGACATGCTCCACCTCAGAAAATCCAAATCCATCAGAGCCACGAGAGCAAGAGACTTAAACCTCAACACAGAAATAAATAGGACGTGCTGGAGGGACAGACTCATAACCCAGAGGCTCCCTACACTCTGGAAAAGAATCCCAGTCCATGTTAGGCAGAGCCCCTCACTGACTCTATTCAAGAGAAATCTTGACGAGTGGATGGGAGATCATAGGTTTACCCCGTGGGTCATCTCTGTGTCACTACTAGGCAAAGGCACAGTAAACTAAAACATAAAAGGGCATAGTATTCTCATCCTAAGGGGTGGTGAAAGCCACACACACTCTGGCTAGGCTTATAAATGCCCTAGGGCAGATAGCCTAGTACGAACCTATGAATCTATAATACTGATTTTAGTTAGAATGCTTAATTTAGGTTTAATTTGTCATTTTCCCCCCGATCCCGTTTGCGCGCCGCTGCCCTACACTTAAAGCGCTGAGATCGGCTAAAAAAAATAAAAGTTGATTTTTGTATTTACTTTTCTGTTTGCAATGCCAATGGCCTTATACTTGGCCATTGGCATGGTTACTACATGATATGCAGCCTTTATTTGGAGCTGTCACAGCTCTGTTTTGGAATTTGCAGAAATGTACTCGGTTACTAATTGAGTACATTTCTGAAGATAGCACTAGTTCTGCACGGATGGATGCAAGCTTCCTGGATTGCAAAATCACCTCATTTGCATAGATTTCTCCTGCAAATGGGGTGATTTGCATACAGGGGCTTAGTCCGTGCAGGATTAGTGCAGGAGCGCTCGTGCACGCCCCTGCAGGCTGTTGCTGGATCGCACGGCAGACATATTGTCTGCTTGAGCTCCTGCACCAATCTTGCATGCCGTGCAAGATATAGAGAATCCAGGGGCTGATTTTATCTGTGGTACGCTAATAGTAAAATTACTATCTGTGCAAATGTGTGTACATTGAGTACAACATCCACATTTTGTACTTCCTTGTTTTTGTCCTTTTTTTTCTCTTCTCTCTTTTCTATTGGATTCCAAATAGTTTTTGAGTGTCTTATTTCTTCTAAAAACATAACAAGATCTTTCACCTAATTTCTCTTTAATGAGGGTCTAAAGAAATCAACTTCCAATTTTTGTAAATGCAACCTAGAATATTATAACTATCTCAACTATAAGTAGAAATAAACAATCTTTGACTGTTGTTGTTCTGATTATTAATTCTTAATTCACTCAGGACCAGGTGATTATCCCCCTTCTACTACACTTGTGTTATTAATTATACTTAATATGGGTCTGTAAGTGCAATTTCCCCTTTTAGATATTGTTTCTTTTAAAATATCCATTAAAAACTCACTGGGGTAACTCCTCTTGGTGAACATTTCCAAAACTTATTCAACTTCCACTTTAAAGGTCTCTGGTTCAGATATCATCCTGGCTATATATATATATATATATATATATATATATATATATATATATATATATATATATGTATGTGTCTGTGTGTGTGTGTGTGTGTGTGTGTGTGTGTGTGTGTGGTGTCTATATTATTAACTCGAATGTCCAGAATATCGAATACAACTCCGTCGACACATAAATGTCGATCTACAAATCCAGCAAACTACCAAACCATCGAACATGAAGACATCGAACGTGTTTGTTGGCCAGCAGCATGCTCATGGGGATGAGGAAATATATCATTTTCCCCACTGTAGTGCATTCTCAAAGTTGGTATATTTAAGTAGGGGGGGTGTGGGGAGCATAGGGGGGCTTGGCCCCCTGCAAAAAGTTTGTTAATATAGTTTTATTTAGTTGGGTTTGACTTACCTGAATGGCAGCTTTCATGACGTAATGCGTTCCATGTCTTCATTTTTGATAGTTTGGTAGTTCACTGGATTTGTATATCGACGTTTATCTGACCATTCAAGTTAATAATATAAACCCATATGTGTGTGTGTGTGTGTGTGTGTGTGTGTGTGTGTGTGTGTGTGTGTGTGTGTGTCTGTGTGTGTGCCTTCTGTGGAAGGTTGGGTGCCGGGCTGGCAACTTGACAGTGTAAAACTCTACTGCCAATCATGAGCGGACAGGTGATCTGCTGTGGTAACCCCTAACTGGGAAAAGCCAAAAGAAGAATAAGAATATATATATATATATATATATATATATATATATATATATATATATATATATATATATATATATAGGTCTATATGACTACATCGACATGTCATAAGAACGACACTCACTAGTTCGACACGAAATCATCGACCACGCATATTATCGAAATTTCAGATATACAACGTTTACTTGTCCGACAATAAAATAGAATGCCTAAGCAGTAAATGACAACGTTGTTAAGGTAAATTTTACAGAATCACGAAACACCCTACTCGTGTGAACACAGAAGCAAGTGCTAACATGAGTCCTGCAAGGGGGAAGTAAAGGATATCATATTGTGGATTTTAGTATGGGTAGATTTTGATGCTTTTGACTTGAGATCCTGCATTGTTTGGTGGACTAATGCTTGGACTTCGTTTACTTCTCCGACAATAAAACAGAATGCCTAAGCAGTAAATAACAATGCTGTTAAGGTAAATTGCACAGAATCACGAAACACCCTACTCGTGTGAACACAGAAACAAGGGCTAACATGAACATGAGTCCTGCATGGGGGAAGTAAAGGATATGATATTGCGGATTTTAGTATGGGTAGATTTTGATGCTTTTGACTTGAGATCCTGCATTTTTTGGTGGACTAATGCTTGGACTTTTGATAATAAGCCTATATATATATATATATATATATATATATATATATATATATATATATATATGGTTCTAGGTTATAACACCGACAGCACATAACATCGACAACGACATCATCGACAGTTCACAAACATGACACCGCACACACTCAACACATCATCACAACAACCAATAAACAAAACAAATACACTGACCAAAAACCACACACACAACACAAGCACACCTAAATCCTAACATACAAACACTAAACCTTACATACACAACTATCCACAACCCTAACCGAAACCCTAACCCTAAGGTCCGTCACTATCACACACTAACCTAACTCGCGCCCTAACCCTAACTCACTTAACCTGCCCTAACCCAAAGAAATTCACTACTGCACTTACCTAACCCGCGCCTAACCCTAACTCTTAAACCGCCCCTAACCCAAAACATTCACTACTGCACCCTTTACCTAACCCGGCCTCTAACCCTAACTCACTTAACCCACCCCTACCCCTACAGACCCGTCAACATCGCACACTTACCTTACTCGCACTAACGCCCATCACTATGATACTTACACATCCTTTCCCCATCTCGGTGTTCTCCGTCGGTGTTTTCATCCGTCGATCTTCTGGCTGGTGATTTCAAGTCGGTCTTCTCATCTGTCGATGTTGTAACCCAGACCCATATATATATATATATATATATATATATATATATATATATATATATATGGGTCTATAGCACTTTGAAGTGGTAATTCTGCATTTTGCATACAATCACTTTAGTCTTTGCATTATATGACGGATCGACGATATTCAGAAAGGGTACAATATACTGGTGTGTTGTTTTGTTTTTGATGTCGTGTTGTCGGGCAAGTGCATGTCGGTGATTTAAAACTTCACTATTATGAGTTGTCGGTGATTTCGAGTCGCACAAGTGGATGTCGATGATATGACATGTCGATGTAGTCATATAGACCCATATATATATATATATATATATATATATATATATATATCTATATATATATATATATATATATATATATATATATATGTAGATATAGATAGATAGGTATAGATATAGAGCAATACAGATATTCAGCTACAATGCTTAATGCTTACAGACCTTTAAAGTAGCATAATTGACTACATGTGATGTTGCCTGGTTTGCTTAAGTAAACCCAGCATTAAAAGTAAAATAAAGACAGATTTACTCCATTTTTCTTGGTAGTAATGTATCATGAACAGTGTAACAATGTGCTGAAATACATCCTATCACACCAGATTAAGTGATTCATGACTAGCATCATATTCTGTTGATAAAAGACTATCTTACCTGATGGAGCCGCATACCATAGACACTGTAACAATGTGCTGACATACAGCCTGTCCTACCTGATGGTGTGAAGTATCACAGGCAATGTAACAATGTGATGACACACAGAATATCCTACCTACATGATTGGCATAATAGACAGTAAAATGGTCCCATTGTGTCGATACATTCAACCACTGGAGATGTGGAACATCCCCCATTGTTAGTCTGACATTCATTAATATCCTGGTAACTGTAGCCATTTTCTTGCCATCATAAAAAAATAAAAGACTTTTTATCACAAAAAGTGCTGTTGTTTAAGTGTTATAAACTTATTTACAGTTTTTTTTTTATTTCAGTACACTGTGAGGCTTCACAAAGAATATATGTTTATTTCTGACTTACTTCAAACGTGATGAGTCAGTCCTATTAAATGAATGCAAAATCATTAAATCTTCTATTTTGCTGGGGGAGAGCAAAGACCCATTATTGGCGGTCATTGTGGCAAAGACTCCATACAACACTCAGAGATACCACTTTGCAATGAGGTAAATGGGACAATTTAATCAGTTTGTCCCCAGTAAATTGGATGACACCTGACTTCGCCAAATGTCTGACACCTTTAACAAAAATACAGTTTTTACAGTGAGAAGTTAATCATTTTTTTATTTCTGCAGATTAAAACTATTATTTTTTGTTTGCCAGGACAAATGATTGTATGATTTCTAAATAAGTATTTGAAAAAGAACTTAACAAAATTAATTGAAGTTTCTCCAGGTCTTTGCGGAAAATTGGTATGTCCAGTCACAGTTTCCCAGATAAATAAAAAAATAACAAATAAAAAAAAACTATAAACAAACAAAAAAGTTTATTACATGTATTCAACACTGCTGATGCCATGGGTTAATTCTATGAATGTTGTGCAAAAGACACAAAAAGATGGATATTGCTAAAAAGAAATTTCTTAAAATGTTAACAGCATAAGGGAAGAGACCATGCTTGTGAGAATGCCTGTTTCCTATAGTTTACAGAGGTAACAACCGATATTAATGTAGTTGTGTCCTGCAAAATGCATCACCAACAATCTTCGCTGTTACATGTGATAGTTCACTTTGCTCAGAAATCCTGAGTAGGCTTTTATTTACCCAACTTTTCTGACCCATGCAGTCATGGGGACTGAAATAAAAGAAACTGACAGTTCTGGCTCTTATGAGGCAGCTGAGAGGAATTACTCTTGAAAACATAGAATATGCTTATTGTTTTAGAGAAAACTCACCAGCAAGGCATGAACCACAGTAGTAAGAACCAAGTGTGTTGAAGCATTGCACTGGAGGATTCTGGGAACAGGGGAGGTTAGGAAGAGTACACTCATCAATATCAGCTGTGCAAGCAGGGCTACCAGGTGGAGATGTCCATCCAGCATCACAGACACACGTGTACTTGGGCTGCGGAGAAAAAGATAAATGTACATGGTTTCTCTGTCAGAAAATGATCAGGTAGAAATTGTTTACTCATTTCACCCTAGGTAGGAGAAAAAATTTAGTTTTCATGCTCATTAACTTAAATTACATCATTGTATTCTAATGGCCTTAGTAGTTACTCTGGCAAAAAAGGTGGGAAATCAAATTTCTTTATCCTTGTATGAATATCGT
>NW_025049083.1:0-6589 GCF_019279795.1 Protopterus annectens | reverse complement strand
CTGTTAATGGTTTTTCGATTTTTTTCTAAACATTTGATGCTTTCTGTTTACTGCAAACATCCCTTGGCTATAGAATTTTTCTGGTTTATGCAACATCCTGTGAGTTCTGTTTACTGCAAACACTGGCCTCAATTTCTGTTACTGCAAACACTCCTGTTTGTTATTTGGCTCAGTTTCTGTTTACTGCAAACATCCTGGCTTTTACTGCACACTGGTGCTTTTGTTACTGCAAACATCACTGGCTTCTGTTTACTGCAAACACTCCTGGCCTTAGATTTTGTCTGCATCCTGGCTTTTCTGTTTACTGCAAACACTCCTGGCCTGGTTAGATTTTGTCTGACATCCTGGCTTTCTGTTTACTGCAAACACTCCTGGCCTGCGGCTAGTTTCTGTTTACTGCAAACACTCCTGGCCTTTGTTTAGATTTTTCTGACATCCTGTGATGCTTTTCTGTGTACTGCAAACACTCCTGGCCTGGTTGTTTTGTCAACACTCATGATGCTTTTCTGTTTACTGCAAACACTCCTGGCCTTAATGGTAGATTTTGTCTGACACCAGATGCTTCTGTTTACTGCAAACACTCCTGGCCTTAATGGCAGATTTTTTTCTGCAACATCCTGGCTTCTGTTTACTGCAAACACTCCTGGCCTTAATGGTTATAGATTTTTTCTGCAAACACTCCTGGCTTTCTGTTTACTGCAAACACTCCTGGCCATAGATTTTGTCTGACATATGGCTTTCTGTTTACTGCAAACACTCCTGGCCTAGATTTAGATTTGTCTGCATTGTGATGCTTTGTTTACTGCAAACACTCCTGGCCTTAATGCAGATTTTGTCTGACATCACTATGCTTCTGTTTACTGCAAACACTCCTGGCCTTGGTTAGATTTTGTCTGACATCACTTGTGATGCTACTCTGTTTACTGCAAACACTCCTGGCCTTAATGGTTATAGATTTTGTCTGACATCACTAGTTCTGTTTACTGCAAACACTCCTGGCCTTAATGGTTCTAGATTGTCTGACATCACTTATGCTTCTGTTTACAAACACTCCTGGCCTGGGGCAGATTTCTGTTGGCCTCTTTCTGTTTCTGCAAACACTCCTGGCCTGGTTATAGATTTCTGTCTACATCACTCCTGGCCTTCTGTTTACTGCAAACACTCCTGGCCTTGGGCAGATTTTTTATAGATTTCTGTAAACACTCCTGGCCTTCTGTTTACTGCAAACACTCCTGGCCTTGGGCAGATTTCTGTTTACTGCAAATACTCCTAGCCTTCTGTTTACTGCAAACAATCCTGGCCTAGATTTCTGTACTGCAAAGTCTCCTGTCCTGAGGCAGATTTCTGTTTACTGCAAACACTCCTGGCCTTCTGTTTACTGCAAACACTCCTGGCCTGCAGATTTCTGTTACAAACACTCCTGGCCTTGATTCTGTTTACTGACACTCCTGGCCTTCTGTTGCACATCCTGGCCTTCCGTTAACTGACAACACTCCTGGCTTGGGGGAGATTTCTGTTTTAAAACCTCCTGGCCTTCTGTTTACTGCAAACACTCCTGGCCTGGGACAGATTCTGTTTACAATCCTTTCTGTTTACTGCAAACAATCCTGGCCTTAATGGGGCAGATTTTGTCTTACTGCAAATCCTGGCCTTCTGTTTACTGCAAACACTCCTGGCCTGGCAGATTCTGTTACTGCAAATCCTGGCCTTCTGTTTACTGCAAACACTCCTGGTGGCAGATTTTGTACTGCAAATCCTGGCTTTTCTGTTTACGGCAAACACTCCTTGCCTAGGGGCAGATTTCTGTTTACTACAAACACTCCTGGCCTTCTGTTTACTGCAAACACTCCTGGCCTGGGGCAGATTTCTGTTTACTGCAAACACTCCTTGCCTTTTGTTTTCAAACACTCCTGGCCTTAATGGGATTTCTGACATACTGCAAATCCTGGCCTTCTGTTTACTGCAAACACTCCTGGCCTAAGATTTTGTCTACAAATCCTGGCCTTCTGTTTACTGCAAACACTCCTGGCCTGGGCAGATTTCTGTTTACTGCAAACACTCCTGGCCTTCTGTTTACTGCAAACACTCCTGGCCTGGGGCAAATTTCTGTTTACTGCAAACACTCCTGGCCTTCTGTTTACTGCAAACACTCCTGGCCTGGGGCAGATTTCTGTTTACTGCAAACACTCCTGGCCTGGGGCAGATTTCTCTTTACTGCAAACACTCCTGGCCTTCTGTTTACTGTAAGCACTCCTGGCCTGGGGCAGATTTTTCTTTACTACAAACACTCCTGGCCTTCTGTTTTACTGCAACATCCTGGCCTGGGAGATTCTGGTTACTGCAAACACTCCTGGCCTTCTGTTTACTGCAAACACTCCTGGCCTGGGGCAGATTTCTGTTTACTGCAAACACTCCTGGCCTTCTGTTTACTGCAACCACTCCTGGCCTGGGGCAGATTTCTGTTTACAAACACTCCTGGCCTGGGGCAGATTCTGTTACTGCAAATCCTGGCCTTCTGTTTACTGCAAACACTCCTGGCCTGGGGCAGATTTCTGTTTACAGCAAACACTCCTGGCCTTCTGTTTACTGCAAACAATCCTGGCCTTAATGGGGCAGTTCTTTTACTGCATCTCCTGGCTTTTCTGTTTACTGCAAACACTCCTGGCCTTGGAGATTTCTGTTTACTGCAAATCCTGGCCTTCTGTTTACTGCAAACACTCCTGGCCTAGGGCAGATTTCTGTTTACTGTGTTGGCCTGCTTTTCTGTTTACTGCAAACACTCCTGTCCTTCTGTTTACTGCAAACACTCCTGGCCTTTCTGTTTACTGCAAACACTCCTGGCCTTCTGTTTACCAAACCTCCTGGCCTGGGGCTTTTCTGTTTACTGCAAACACTCCTGGCCTTAATAGTTTGTCTGACATCATCTAGTGATGCTTTTCTGTTTACTGCAAACACTCCTGGCCTTAATGTTTGTCTGCAACATCCTGGCCTGCTTTTCTGTTTACTGCAAACACTCCTGGCCTGGGAGATTTTTTACTGAAATCCTGGCTTCTGTTTACTGCAAAACCTCCTGGCCTTAAGTGCAGATTCTGTTACTGCAAACACTCCTGGCCTGGTGCTTTCTTTACTGCAAACACTCCTGGCCTTCTGTTTACTGTAAGCACTCCTGGCCTGGGGCAGATTTTTGTTTACTACAAACACTCCTGGCATTCTGTTTATGACATCCTGGCCGGGGCTTTCTGTTTACAGCAAGCACTCCTGGCCTTCTGTTTACTTTTGCAACATCCTGGCCTGGCTTTCTGTTTACTGCAAACACTCCTGGCCTTAAGCAGTTTTGTTCAACCTCTGGCTTCTGTTTACTGCAAACACTCCTGGCCTGGCAAGATTCTGTTACTGACATCCTCCTTTTCGTTTCTGCAAACACTCCTGGTTTCTGTTTCTAAAACCTCCTCCTTCTTTTTACCCCCCGGGCCTTTTTTTGCAATTTTTTTTCTCCCGGGGCCTTCTTTTTATCAAACACTCCGGGCCCTGGGGATTTCTTTTTACTGAATCCGGGTTTTTTTCTGCAAACACTCCTGGCCTGGGGCAGTTTTTTTTGAAAACATTGGGCCCTTTTTTCTCCCTCCTGGCCGGGGGCAATTTCTGTTTCTGCCCCACTCCTGGCCTGCTTCTGTTTACTAAAACACTCCTGGCCTTTTTTGGCCTTTTCGGGGCAATTTTTCTGTTTACTGCAAACACTCCTGGCCTTTTTTTTCACACCTGGCCTTTTCTTTTACTGCCACTCCTGGCCTGGGGTTTTCTGTCTTCCTGGCCCTTCTGTTTACTGCAAACACTCCTGGGGGGTTTTTGTTTACTGTTGGGCCCTTTTTTACTGCAAACACTCCTGGCCTGGGGAATTTCTTTTTCTGAAAACACTCCTGGCCTTTGTTTCCCAAACACTCCTGGCCTGGGCAGTTTCTTTTTATTTTCCCCCCCAAAAAACCTCCTGGCCTTCTTTTACTGCAAACACTCCTGGCCTCAGATTTTTTTTCTGCAAACCCCCTTGGCCCTGTTTACTGCAAACACTCTGGCCTGGTTTGCAAACACTCCTGGTTTTTGTTTTTTTGAAAAACCTCCTGGCCTGGGGCAGATTTTGTTAAAAACTCCGGGCCCTTCTGTTTACTGCAAACACTCCTGGCCTGGGGAAATTTTGTTACTGAAAACATCCTGTTTCTGTTTACTGCCCTCCTGGCCTGGGAGTTTCGGGTTTTTTTGCAAACACTCCGGGGGGGGATTTCTTTTTCTGCAAACACTCCTGGCCTTCTGTTTACTGCAAACATCCTGGCCGGGGAATTTTTTTTACTGTTGGTTTTTTTACTGAAAACCCTCCTGGAGATTTCTGTTTACTGCAAACACTCCGGGCCCTTTTTTTTACTGCAAACCTCCTGGCCTGGGGCGTTTTCTGTTACCAAACACTCCGGGCCCTTTGTTTACTGAAAAATCCGGGCCCTTTTCTTTCCAAACCCCTGGCCTTTTTGTTTCTGCAAACCTCCGGGCCCTTTTCTGTTTACTGCAAACACTCCGGGCCCTCTTTGCCACCTCCGGGGCTTTTCTTTTTTGCAAAACTCCTGGCCGGGTTTGTCTCCTTGGTTTTCTTTTTGCAAACACTCCGGGCCCTTTTGGGGCAGTTTTCTTTTTCTAAAACACTCCGGGCCCTTCTGTTTACTGCAAACACTCCTGGCCTAGTTTTCTGTTTACTGAAAACCCCCGGGCCTTCTGTTTAATGCAAACACTCCTGGCCGGGGGCAGATTTCTCTTTACTGCATACACTCCTGGCCTGCTTTTTGTTTCCCAAACACTCCTGGCCTTCTGTTTTAAACACCCCTGGTTAGATTTTGTTTACTAAACCTCCTGGCCTTCTGTTTACTAAAACTCCTGGCCGGGGGAATTTTTTTTCTGCAAACCTCCTGGCCTTCTGTTTACTGCAAACACTCCTGGCCTGGGGAGTTTTCTGTCTCAAACACTCCTGGCCTTCTGTTTACTTTAAACACTCCTGGCCTGGGGCAGATTTTTTTTCTGCAAATCCGGGCCCTTCTGTTTACCAAAACTCCTGGCCTGGGGCGATTTCTGTTTTTTTCTGCAAACACTCCTGGCCTTTTCTGTTTACTGCACATCCTGGCCTTTTCTGTTTACTGCAAACACTCCTGGCCTTTTTCTGTTTACTGCAAACATCCTGGTGGGGCTTTTTGTTACTGCAAACACTTGGCCTTCTGTTTACTAAAACACTCCTGGCCGGGGGCCCAGAAAATTTTCTGTTTCCCAAACACTCCGGGCCCTTTGGGGAAAAATTTTTTTTTTACTGAAAACTCCTGGTTCTGTTTACTGCAAACACTCCTGGCCTGGGGATTTCTGTTACTGAAAACCTCCTGGCCTTCTTTTTATGCAAACACTCCTGGCCTGGGGGGGAAATTTTTCTGTTTACTGCAAACATTTGGCCGGGGGCTTTTTTCTCCCCTTTGTTTCTGCAAACACTCCTGTCCTGGGGAAGATTTCTGTTTACTGCAAACACTCCTGGACTTCTGTTTACTGCAAACACTCCTGGCCTGGAGCAGATTTTTATTTACTGCAAACACTCCGGGCCCTTCTGTTTACTGCAAACACTCCTGGCCTGCGGCCAGTTTCTGTTTACTGCAAACACTCCTGTCCTTCTGTTTACTGCAAACACTCCTTGGCAAGGGCAGATTTCTGTTTACTGCAAACAATCCTGGCCTTCTGTTTACTAAAACATCCTGGTGAATTTTGTTTACTGCAAACACTCCGGGCCCTTTTGGGTTTAAAATGCAAACACTTGAGCTTTTTTGTTTACTGCAAATACTCCTGGCCTTAATGGTTATAGTTTTGCGACATCCTAGTGATGCTTTTCTGTCTACTGTAAACACTCCTGGCCTTAATGGTTATGACCCCCGGGCCGGATTTTTCTGTTTACTGCAAACAAGCCTTGCCTTAATGGTTATAGATTTTGTCTGACATCACTAGTGATGCTTTTCTGTTTACTGCAAACAATCCTGGCCTTAATTGTTATAGATTTTATCTGACATCACTAGTGATAATTTTCTGTTTACTTCAAAAACTCCTGGCCTTAATGGTTATAGATTGTGTCTGACATCACTAGTGATGCTTTTCTGTTTACTGCAAACACTCCTGGCCTTAATGGTTATAGATTTTGTTACGCCATGGCTATCCGTTTATAAAAATTTTTTGGGGCCCTGGGGAAATTTTCCCCGTTTATGCAAAACTTGGTGTTACTGCACATTCACTAGTTATATTTTTCTGTTTACTGCAAACACTCCGGGCCCTTTTGTTTACTGCAAACATCCTGGCCTGTTTACTGCATCAGGGCCCTTTTCTGTTTACTGCAAACACTCGGGCCCTGGAGATTTTGTCTGAAAACACCTGGCTTTGTTTACTGCAAACATCCTGGCCTGGCAGATTTTTTCTGCAAACACTGGCTTTCTGTTTACTCAAACACTCGTGGCCTTCTTTTTTTCTGCAAACACTTGGCCTTCTGTTTACTGCAAACACCCCTGGCTTTCTGTTTACTGCAAACACT
>NW_025049082.1:0-28624 GCF_019279795.1 Protopterus annectens | reverse complement strand
CCCCTACTGTCTTACAATAAAACCTTTTCTAGTAAATGTTCATACTTTTCACTTAATTGTGAAGGATGGGAACATAGGTAGCCCTCATATTCTAGAGCTCCTACAATATTTATAAATCTAAACTTTCTTCTTTCTTTCTGAGCAAGTAAGTCTTATTACTGATTAACACATCAAGTACACAATTTACTCCACTGCTCACATGACTGACTGAGATTAATACCACACACCAGGCTAGCAAGTGATTGCATGGTGAGCATAGACATGGTAGGGTGCCTGAACACTTCTAAAAGTATGAATGAATTTACAACCAAGAAGGATAAATTAATAGAGCTCATTGCCCAAGTACTCCAGGACATAACTACAAATTAAATTGAAGTTCTTTACTAATCTTCCTGAGTAATATTTCTAGAACTAGCTATGGGAGGGTATGCTTCCCATACCCATTACGCTCCACAAAATTACTTGAAGGTATGTTAACCCAAATTATTGTGAAGCTTGCTTTGTAAGATTGCAGAGGAAGCTGGGCTAGGGGACATATGCAAATGCTTGTCAGATGACAAGCATTAGCTGGGCTAGGGGACATATGCAAATGCTTGTCAGACGACTTAATGAAGGCATTACAGTTACATATGGTTCACACAATAATCTTTGAATGTACACAGTGAGCTAATAGATCCCTGGGACCACCAGAATCCATTCCCAATAATTTTCAAGTCATCAAATGACATGAACAAGTAACTTCTATTGAGAACATCAAACGCTGGTTATCCATTTCAAAGCCAAAGGCACCACATATGTTAATATCAAGACTTCCCCAAGGCATAGTACCAGTGCAATGCGTTCTCCTCTACTATGTCATTATGCTTCAGAAACAGTATTCCTTCACTATAAATAACGCATCAAGAACAGTGTCTTTCACCAGAGCTGACTGTATAGTTTTGAAAGGGATTCGGATGTCAAAATCAACTCCCAGACCTAGATTTGTGCATATCCTCCTGTGTGGACAATTTCAAGAGAGCTCTAAACAAGCCTTGGCCACAGGAAAGATCACAGCTATCCCCTTCACAAATACTTTACCTCATAAAATTTGCCCAAGTATGTTGGACATGCCAGGTCAAGGACTGCCTGCTCAAGGAACCAAGACATAGAAGGTGTTATAAGAGATCTGGGAACATAGGTTGACAGCAACCTCTCTCTTGACCACCACATTGCCACTTTGGTCAGAAAGTCCTTCTATGTGGCACATCTCATTATTAAGGGTTTTGCATCCACGAAGAAAGAGGTCATTGTCTCCCTCTACTCTTCCCTCATTAGGCCAGTCATCGAGTACAATGCCCCATTTGGCATGTACCTCACTAGACACCTGCAACAACTGGAGAGGCTGCAAAAGTACCTTACAAAGAGAATCCTAGGCCTTAAAAACATGTACTATATGGACAGACTCAAAAAATCCAACTATTCTCTATTTCATATCGCCTACTTATAGGCGATCTCTGCTTAACTTACAAAGCCATGTCTGACCCAGCTCTGTTAGAAATGCTACATCTAAAGAAATCCAAATCCCTCCACACCACATGCTCCAGAGACCTCATCCTTATTAGAAAAATCAACAGAACATGCTGGAGGGACAGGTTCATAACCCAGAGACTGCCCATGCTGTGGAATAGACTTCCCATACATGTCAAACAGAGCACCTCACCTGCCCTCTTTAAGAGAAAGCTTGATGAGTGGATGGGAAATAGAAAATTCACCCCGGGGATCACTCCATGGCTCTACTCGACAGAGGCACTGGGAACTAATGTCGGGTGGCACGATGCTAGGGTAATCCTATGGGCTAGGGTTGTAAAGGCTCCAGGGCCAATAGCTTAGTACACACAGAGTTTTTACCAAAAGGGATGACACTGCACTTTTTGGCATTGAGCTTGAGGCCATGGTTTTGACTCCAGGCATCTGTCTCAGTGAGGCTCTTTTGTAGGATGTCCACATCATTAGGAGTTTCGATTATGACTCCTAGTTTGCAGTCATTTGTGAACTTTGTTAGCCAAAGACCTTCTATGTTAGCCTGTACTTCAGAGAAGTAGATACCAAACAGGAGAGGACCCAGGACTGAACCCTGTGGTACTCCACTTGTCACTGGTTTGAAGTCGGATTTGGAGTCTGCTACTTTCACAGTGTGGGTTCTGTCAATGAGCCAGTTGGCAACCCATCTTGTGACAGGGATTTATACCTAGTTTAGTAAGTTAATCTATATTTCCAGAGTGAGGGATGGTGTCAAAAGCCTTGGCAAGATCTAGATAGGCTGTGTGAACCACCTTACCCTTGTCTATGGCTTTGGTGACTGCTTCAAAGAAGTCTATCAGGTTTAGGAGACATGATCTGCCTTTTACAAATCCGAACTGAGTGGGGTCCAGAGTTTGGTGATTACCAATGTCTTTGTTTATAAGTTCCATGATGATACGCTCCATGGCCTTGCAGACGAGGCTCGTCAGGCTAATGGGCGGTAGTTCCCGGGGTCTGTGGTGGCTCCCCCTTGTGGAGTGGGATAACCGTTGCTGTGCGCCATTCAGCAGGTACAAAGCCTGAGGTGAGGCTATGATTGAACATGGTACTTAGGTGGGGTGCCAGTTCATTCTGTAGTTCGTGTAGAATGCAGCCTGGGATGTTGTCTGGTCCCATGGATGCTGTAATCTTGGCTTTGGAGAGTGTGTTTTTTACCCGTGCAGCCGTGATTACAGGAACTTTGCATTCTTCCGGTATAGAGATGGGCTCTTTAGGGGATGTGAGGGGGGTAAAGTTAGCACTGAACCTATCTGCCAGGAAGTTGGCAATATCAGTTGGGTCTGTATGTTTAGTGCCATTGTGCTGTAACTCAGAGCAGATCTGAGTGTTGCCATTGAGATTCTTGACATAGCTATAGAATGCTTTGTGGTTGTCTTTAGAATCAGTGGTGATTTTGTTTTCATAACTACCTTTGGAGGATTTTATCAGGGATTACAGCTTCTTACTGAGGCTGACCAGGGAGCTCCTCCACTCGTGGCATTTTACTCTCTTTTGCAACAGTTTCTTCCTTCTGTTGTACAGTTTGTTTATGGCAGGGGACCACCAGTTTGGCTTCCTTTTTTTGGAGGATAGCATCTTGGTTCTGTTTGGGATAGCACGATCCATGCACTCATGTAACTGCTTATAAAGTGCAATTGTGTAGGATTCAGTAGTCATAACTGTAGTGTCCATCTGCATGGGTGTCATGAAGTTCACAACTTCTGTCTTAAGAAGCATGAAGTTGGCTTTGGAGAAATTTTTTACCGTGGTTTCTTTAATGGGAGGTGGGGGCAGGATGTGGATATCTAGGGTAATTAGCTTATGGTCGGATCGGACCAATGAGGCGTTGACTTCAGGTGTAGAACATGGCCGAAAAGTGTGGTATAAGTTATAGCCTGGCAGTGCAGGGGTGCTCTCTGGAGCCTTTCAAACTTGTAAAATATTATTAGGTGCTGTATTCTGACAAATGGAGCTCAGAATAAACAACAACATGCATGAAACTTCTGAAATTTACTCCAGAAAAGCAATATTATTAGCAAGTCTAATCCCAGTCAAAGAAGTGAAAGGAGACACCAAAAGCACCTTTAAAGAGAAAGATTTGGATCCATATGTGTTAAAGTCCAAACTCTATACCTTCTTATCTGTCCTTCTGGCCAATCCTCTAATCTCTTTATTCTAACCATTTTCAGTGAGTTCTATGTTTATGTACCTTTGTGAAGGTTTGTGATTATGGTTATCAGCAATGTATCTAAAGATTCCACCAAAGTCCAGAAATATAGGCTGATAATCCTCTTAAATACTGATGTCAATCTATAAGGTAAAGATTTAGCAGATGGATTTAAAGCTATCTCTGCTCACTGTTATAAAGCAACCTCTGTACCAACTGCAGCCTATTTAAGTCATTAACATCTACTAGGAGTCAGATAATTAGGCGCAGCATCTATGACTGCCAGCAGGTTGGACAGCAATTGCCTAGAACTGAGAACCTGCAAATGGAGGCCTTAAAAGACTGTGAAATAGAAGGCAGGTCACTTCAGGAAGGTTTTTACATGATGTAATTACCAACACTTTGTTTTTCACTGATGATTGAATCTGTGACTTTGAGCTGATACTTTCTGAGATTAATAAATTTGCCTTCTTATGTGGCTTAAAATTGAATGTTAGCAAAATGCAACTATTTGCAACTAACATGGCATCTGATGCCCACAAACATCTAAGTCATCTAGACCCAGTAAACATTGAACTAGTAGTATAGAAGGACCTTTGTCCGGGGTCTACGACTAACTTGAATATAAAAATATAAGCCTAAAATATTTGTTAGGTTCACAAGTAGAATAAATTATATCTGCTGCTGATGGGCAGAAAGGAGCTTGTTAAAATATTTACTGCCTCATTACTATTCTACATATGTATAAATATACAGATAAGTCATGCTAACACTTCTCAGTAATATTTTTGCATTGCTTTGCCAATGTTTGCCAATGTTTTTGTGCTAGAAAGAGGAAGAGAGTCAAGTCTTCATCTGCATGTGCCCCGTACACAACATCTGAGCTTGAGAGTTTCCCAGTGGAATCTACTTGTTTATACATTCATCTCACATGATATGCATGCACTACTAATATAGACTCAGCTAGAGGTGAAAATATTCAGTGTAGAGACATCTTGAGAGTAATTCAAAGGGGCATTGCTCAAGCACCTAAAAATTACTATTTTCTACAAGAGTTACACAAGACCTCCTTAGAGAGAAGATATGACGTTGGCAGTACCACTCTGGTGTAGATATATCTTATGGCTAAGGGATCTTTCGCATATGAGAAAAAGTGCAACTGCTTTTGTATTCTCCTATCACATCCAGGTCTGATGATGGCTTCCCAACTAAGTTCACAGGAAGTATTTAAGGCTGAGATATCCAGTCTATATATCAAAATACCACACACAAATATGTTCCTCATATTAGAAAGGGTTCTTTCATTAGCACCACACACACAGATATATATATATATATATATATATATATATATATATATATATATATATATATATATGGGTCTACTTCTATTAAAAAAAAACATGTTTTTGTTGAAGAACAGAAGTACGAATGCATTTCAGCAGAAGTGCACTTAACCAAAAGTGCACTTTTGCTAAGTACACTTTCACGAACACCAGTTCACCAAACTGGACATAAAAAAAAACAAACGCTGCACCACCAAAAGGACGATATAGTAGGGATAAGGAAATATACCCATTTTCCCACTGTAATGCGATCTTGAGTCAGTATATATAAGTAGTGGGGGTGGGGTGAGGTGGGGTGGCACAGCCGTCACATATGGAGGGGTGCAGGGGGGCTTTGCAGTGTTTTTTTTTTTATATCCGGTTTGGTGAACCAGTGTTCACAAAAGTGCACATTTGTTTAAGTGCACTTTTGCTGAAATGGGTTTGGACTTCTGTTCTTCAAATAAAACATGTTTTTGGTTAACAGAAATTGACCCATACATATATATATATATATATATATATATATATATATATTAGTGTTTTCATCATATTTCCATATTTAGTGGTTTCTTAAAAAGAATCAGCTGTGATATTTCCCGATTTAATAAGAAACAAGAAGTGTATGTAGTAATCAATCTAAAAGACAAGCCCTACTTGCATGAAAAGGTGGTTTCGTGCCACCTGGAAGATACAAGTCCCTGGCCATGAGTGAATAGAAGGGGTTCACACTGCAAGCTTCATGCAGTATGTGCAACAGTGCAAATATCTCTGCATTTCATAAATTTGGGGAATGACCATGGTAGGGTCAGTAAGGTCTGCATTAGACCAGGATCTATTCAACTGGTTAAACTCCAAAGTTCTCTGCTGTATTCTCACTTTTATCCAGTATCAGCTAACCAAGAAAAGTGTTCATTTTAAGCTATGGATTATAAAACTAGTGTCAGCTGTGTAGGCAAATATTGCCTCACTTTGGAAGAAAATCAAAAGCATACCAGTGACAACCAGTTCCTATTGTTCTGGAAAACTGTTTATCAGACTTCAGTGGCTGAAGCATTAGTTATACCTCAGAGCATCCAGAAATATTTTTGATGTTGTATGAATAGCACCTGCTGAAATTGCTCAAGCTTAATACAAATTACTGATGAGGGTTTCTTTGGAAAATAAAACAAACAGAAACTTATGTAATCCTGTTAAATATGTTTCAGTCTTAATAGTATACCTACAATTGATTTACTGTATTTATACAGCACGTAGACTTGAAAACTGTAAATGCAGAAAGAGGTCACTTTATTGTTTGCTATCTATTGCAAATACACGGGCATCTGATGTTTTGATGCATTCGATATTAAGTTCTTTATTACAAAAGCAAAAAAAAAAAACAAAAGAGAAATGCAAATAATGAACTCCTCCTATTACTTTCAATATAATTCATCTGTGTAATATAAAGGTTAATTGATGACTGCTGGGTGTTGCTCACTAAGTTAACACCATTTGAATGTTACCTGAGAACCTCGTGCAAGCCTGCAAGCAAAACTGAAAAGATCATTAAGGTGGCTTGTCTTCTTGGAAACAAGATTATGCCATTAACCGTCTGATGCCTATTTTCTCTCTACTGTAGCATACCAGAAAGTTATATACTGCAAAAACTAGCAAAACAAGGCAAGTAAAAAAAAAAAAAAAAAAGAGTACAAATAAAGCTGTCTATTTATAAAAATTAGGACCACTTTAATTTTAGGCACATCTCCTTCTGTCCATCACAATAATTAATCCATCCACCAATGTGCCTGTGTGGTCTGTTGTTTGACATAGTAACACTCTGTACCCTGAGTAGCAGACAAAAGATTCAGTATATAACAAACACTTTCTGCTGGATAATATGAGTAGGCATCCGCACATCATTTTATTTTTATTTAACATTTGTTAACTGGGAAAGTCTGACTTGGAACAGAGCCAATTTTCAGCAGAGGCCAGGGAAGAAACACTCCAGCCACATGTCTTTGTAACATGGGAGAAAACCAGAGCAACCTGAGGAAACATACACAAACACAGGGAGGACATTCAGACTCTGCACAGAAGGCACCCCAGCTGAGAATCAAACCAGAGAATCTCTTGCTGTAAGGTGACGATGCTACAGCTGCACCACTGCATTGCCTGTACAAGATGGTCTGTAGTGCTCATCAAAGCACAGAACAGTTTATGAGTTCATATAAATGCCTCATGCTCGGTCTTAGCTTTGATGTGTCAGAAAGCTACTTTATTGCTGTTCAGATGCAATGTTCTGCTGATAGCTAATTAAAAACCTGCAAAAAGATAGCCTGCACAATAACTTCAGAACTAATTTATCACTTGCATGCAAGAAGAAATTCTACTGCTAAACCAAGTTTGTGGTTTGCATAGTGTACTTTTGTAATGTTATGGTCCATTTTTATGCTCGCATGCTTTGCATATACTGACGATGTTCATTTTCTGCAAATGTTACAGATAAGAATAAATGAACAAAGCACTCCTCAGGATGTCTGCAAAATATCCCAACTAACAAACTACGACAATGCTTAAAAAGGTCACACAGGAAAATCACACAGGAAAATCAATTGGTTAAAAATACAAAAAGAAAAATCTAGCAAAGCTAGAATTTCCACTGTGTGATACCTTAAACCTCTTGAATCAGAGGAAACATGGGATATATGTAAATTAATCTTTAAGGACAACATGTGTTTCAGCTAAATTGCAATTCTGAATGTCCATGACTTTTTTTCTTTTACTTTTACTTTTAAGTCTTTTTTGTAGACACCCTTAGATTTATGGATATCAGTTGGGTATGACTACCCTGTGTTTCCAAAAGTCAAACATTCCTCTTATGCTGTGCTGATTATATCATAAGAAGGCAGAAATATGCAGGTCCACAGCTAGAGGGGGTTTGACTTTATTGGCCTGAAATTGTCCATAAAAAGACTTAAAAGTAAAAGTAAAAGTAAAAGTAAAAGAAAAAAGTCATGGACATTCAGAATTGCCATTTAGCTGAAACACCTGCTATCCTTAAAGGGCAATTTACATATATCCCATGTTGCCTCTAATTCAAGAGGTTTAAGGTATTACACAGTGGAAATTCTAGCTTTGCTAGATTTTTCTTTTTGTGTTTTTAACCAATTGGTTTTCCTGTGCAATCTTTTTAAATGTTGTTTTAGTTTGTTAGTTGGGATATTTTGTAGACACCCATAGGTTTATGGATATCAGTTGGGTATAACTACCCTGTGTTTCCAAAAGTCGAATATTCCTCTTATGCTGTGTTGATGATGCCATGAGAAGGCAGAAGCATGCATGTCCACAGCTGGAGGGGTTTGTCTTTATTGGCATAAATTGTCAATATAAAGACTTAAAAGAAAAAGGTCATGGACATTCAGCACTATTCTCAAAGTTTCTACAATACCTCATACTAGTGATCCCTCATCTCCTTATCATTCATTTACTATTTTTGCTTATATTTTTCTACTGAAAGTCCTCTTGCTAAAATCAAAATTCCCCCCACCTACACCACATTCCCTAAAAATAAAACAAAGTGTTTTATATTTAACTTTTACAAATATAACTGCCACTACTACCCCAATGTTCTTCTATTTGCAGGAGATATTCATCCCAATCCAGGTCCCACTCAACACAACTCCATTGATAATTATACTCCCACTAACCTATACACCTCTGTCCCCCAAACAAACAAATCTCCTTTTACTCAGTAAACAGTAGAAGTATATTAAACAGCAGAAACTTGGCTAAAACCCCAACACCATGACGAAGACTTTCTCCCTCCTAGCTATAGTACACTCCGCCAAAAGCAAAAGGGTGGTGGAGTTGCTATTGTTTACTCTAACCACCTTACTCTGACAACTCCTAAAAAAACCTATCCCATCCCTTTCCCCTGCTGAAATACTGACAGCCAGCCTTGTACTTAACACCCATACCACCATCACAATTGTAGCAATCTACATTCCCCCGGGGGATTACTTACCTCTGCTGGAAAACATTCTCTCATACTTCTCTCAACATATTCCTAATGAAACCATTATTCTTGGTGATGTCAGTATTAATTGGTTAACTTTCTGTACCCCAAAACCTTTCTTGCACATCAGCTTATATGGCTTTACTCACCTTATCACTGATGCCACCCATACCAACAACTCTCATACACACAGCACCCTTATCAACCGGATTCTAGTCTCTCATCCCTCTAAATATCACAATCTTGAAACCCTTCCCAACACACTAAGTGATCACTCCCCATTAAAAGTACTTAGATATATCAATCACTTTACTAAACAGCATAGATTTATCACATGCCGCACACTTACTAACTTCCACCCTGACACCTTTAAATCACTTCTCTATAAAGTTAACTGGAATTTCCTTACCCAACTCCCCCTTGACAATGCTGTCCTGTCTTTCAACTCCACCTTTCTTAGTATCCTTGACTCACTTGCCCCACTTCGCACAGTCCATATTAAATCTAATATATCTTCATGGCTATCAAATTCCATCCGCATCCTAATGAAAAATAGAGAAAATGCATGGAAAACATGGACCAAATGAACCTCCCTGCAGAATTGCTAAAATACAAAGACCTTAGAAATCAGACCAAAAAGCATATTAATAAACTTAAAATAGACTTCTACTATAATTCACCCTCAGTCTTGAAATCTAACCCAAAAAAAATTTGGAACTCCTTAAACCACATACTACATCCTGGTGGTCCCTGCTCCCCCAATCCTTGTCCTGATAACACTCCCAAAGACACTGCCTCCACCTTCAACACATATTTCATTGACTCTATATCCAAACTATTTAACCCTAGTGCCAATTCATCTACCTTTAATAATATTTCTAACCGCTCTCTGTCAAATCCCACTATAATCTCATCAAATAATTTTCCCCTCAAACCTGTACCCACTAAGCTACATCAAATCCCTACTCTCTAAACTCAAACCTTGCTCAGCTTCTACTGACAACATTCCTTCCCTTTTCCTTCAGTTAACTGCTGACTCACTAGCTCTCCCTGTATCTATCTTAAATCAACCGCTCCATTCCAGAGTCCAAAGTCCCTTCTATATGGAAACAATTCTTTACTTTACCAATACATAAAGGAGGTAACTCCTTAGACATCACTAATTTTAGACCAATTGCCATCCTCTCTCCTCTCTCTAAAGTTCTAGAAAAATACATACATAAACAAGTTATGCACTACCTATTCTTAAAATCTTCTTACACCTACTCAACATAGCTTTAGACCAAAGCATAGTACTACTACTGTCCTAATATTATTCCTTAATACTATAGCCCTTGCCAGAGATAACAACAAACTTGTCTCCTGCCTATTCATAGATGTCTCTAAAGATTTTGACACTGTCTCTCAACTTCTCATTCTGCACAAACTAACCAACCTTAACTTCTTCCCTGCTACTGTTGCATGATTTTCCAGCTACCTCACTGACAGATGTCAAGCACTGAATTGACTCCCCCCCTCCTCTCCCAGTTAAAATGGGTGTCCTTCAGGGTCCACTACTTTTCAACATCTTCACTAATCTTCTTTATTCTTTCTGTCCTCAGTCATCACTGGTCCAAACTTGTCCAATACGCTGATGACTCTACTGTCATTGCTATTGCTGACTCTCCCTCTGAACTCCTCTCTATAACAGACTTCCTTTAACTCAGTAGAAAACTGGCTCTCTGATAACCAGCTTATCCTTAACCCAAACAAAAACTAAGCTACTGCTTTTTCTTCCTAAAAACTACAACCACATTAAATCCACTTTCACAATCCTGTCCCTCAATAACACACACATCGAGGTGGAAACTAGCATTAAACTCCTTGGTGTCATCATTGACGACCAACTTAAATTCGATCTACACATTAACAACTGTATCAAGAAAACTCATCAGAAATAGGGCTCCTCTACCGCAACAAAAAGGTTCTCACCAGTGAAGCTAAAGTAACTCTCTATTAAGCCCACCTCCATCCCAGTCTATTTTATGGCTCTCAAATTCTTATTTGCCTCAACTCCACACTCCTTGCCAAACTTGAATCTACCTACTACAAGATAGCCAAATTTGCAGCACATCAAACTTACAAGTCTCATCACTGTCTCTCACTCAAACACCTTAACTGGCTTGAACTATCTCACCAGCTTCTTCTCCCTCAACTTCAGATCATTCACTCCATCCTTTATCAGCCTTCTTACTGCCCTACCCTATCATCTGTCATCTCCCACTATTCACCTGCTAAATCCCCCCGTAGCTCTAACCTAGATCTGCTACAAATCCACAAACCTAAAACTAAGAAAGGATGTATTCTCTATAGCTATAATCCTTCCAAGGCATGGAACAAATTCCCACTACAGATCAGGTCATTCAAGCAACTTAGTCAATTCAAGCTAGCCACTAAAGAATACTTGTTAAGCCAATGGACCTGCCTCTGTACCCACCCCCCTTAAATAGCTTATCAACCCTAATTGCAACCTCTATCTGCTCCCAACCTATGTAACTTTCTCTGACTCTCTAGACCTTGTCTCACATTAACTTCTCTATCTTAAGCACATTACATAATTCTTATCTGCATAATGTAAGATTTTACGCCTGGTGACAAAACTATTGTTAGTCCCTCTGAATGATGTAGGATTCTAAATCTGACAGACATAATGATTAGCTTACTATAGTAAATCCTTGTTTTCTATGTATATGTTGCTTTGAATATTTTCTGTAAGCCAGTTTTTGTTTATTTACTCATTTTTGTAAATTATAATCTGTAGAACTTGTGGAGATTTTCTCCCCAGGCCTCCGCTGAAAAAGGGCTACTTAGCTCAGTCGGAAAAACCCGGTCAGCAAATGTAAAATAATTAATAAATAAATATTGGCTGTGTCCAATGAAGTCATTTTCAAAGAACTTTGAGCTCAGATCTTATCACATAGAAGTAAAACTGATGGGAGTTAAATATGGGATGGGGAAGGCATAGATAGCAGTTGGCTAGTCGTAGTAATAAACGAGTATATGAAATGTTTGCCCTGAATAGAGCTGAACCTGAATTTTACAGATGTCAGAACAAACTACTTTATTTTCTACTGTTGGGCTTGGTGTTATAACTTGATATCTACTTAGGGAATAAATGATTTCTGAGTCAGATAAATCTGACTCAAAAGTTACTTAAGATAGGACTGAAAAAAGCAATATTGTTTCTGTAGTATGTCTACATGTTGTAAAATTAATAAATCTAAACCTAAAGACTACGGAAGATGATTGATTTAAAGGTTTTCGCTCCAAAATGGTACTGTAGGGACATCTTATCTGGCAGGTCTTAGCTAGGTTGCATTATACAGCTGAAATCCGGCTTCATTATGGAAGAAAATTTAGGATTATTAAAAAAACTGCCTTTTACAGGTTTGAGGCAGGGGTTATTCCAGTGAGGATGTGATGTTGCACTCTGAAAATAGATGATAAATTATATATTTCATTAGGTTGAAATGATCAAAATAGCAAAACTGAATCCTGCAGTCTTGAACTGCCTATGTATGTGAACGTTGGCAGAACTCCGTATTGGAGGATAGAGAGTGATTTTGGCAAAAAAATTAAAAACATGACAGTACTAACTGCGTATACCAGTAAACATATTTATTAAGATTACTGCTGATAGACTTGTACTCCCAGTATCCATCCTTATAAACAGAGCCATTAAAGAGGGATATATACATCTCCTCTGGAAGAGGTCCTACATTATACAACTAGACAAAGGAGGGAACTCTAAAGAGCTATACAACTACAGCCTATTTCTTATTCTCCCCCCACTTTCAAAACTCCTTGTGTACATTCTCAGATCCTCCAACACATATGGGATAACACTCACCTAGCTTCCTACTAAAATGCTGACACCCATAATATCGAGTGACGACAAGCCAGACAAAAAAAGTCAGAAAACCAAGGAAATGAGAGAATCTCAAGTATTACCCTTCTCCTTTAAACTTCTTTTTTTTGCAGGGTAGCAAGCCTCCCTACACCCTCAAAACTTCTTTATACCAACTCCAAGATCACCTTAACTCAGAGAGAAAAAAAGGAATAGTCTGAAAAATGGCCATCTTGGTCTAGATACATGTAAGTCAGTTTTTCACCCATTCAGTCTCCGTGTTTCAGGACTCATTCTAGTGGGTCCTAACATTTCAAATGGTTATTCAGTCTCCTATCGCCAACCAAACATGGCTTCTACTCCTATCACAGTTCCACCACAGCTCTGTTAAGCTTTCTTAAATTAATCGGTAATAACTGTAAACACAGAAATATTGTCACTGCCCTTTGCTTGGACCTGTCAAAGGCTTTTGATGCCATTTCCCATCTATTTCCTCCAACCTAGACCCCCCCCCAGGGCCTTATTCTGACACCTGGCTATTCACAGTTTTTGTAGACTGCTTGCAGTACTGTAAAGCATGCTGCTGTAACTCTACCAGATATGTTTTGTCCCACTCTACCGTTCCTTCAACAACTTATTCAAATGTCCCTTTCTTCAATATATATGTTTGTTGTTTCTTTGTATCTTAAGTGATACTTAAATACACAGAGTATAACTTTAGATTTGCCTTCTCTGATAAGACACAAGGCCTGCAAAAACTGCAAATACCATTTGGCTCTGTGTTGGTGATTTGAAACAGATAAGCAAGGAAAGTAATCTAATATTTTTTGTGTCTGATATGTAGTTGCTTAAACTGATAGAGCTGCTTTCTGTATTACCTGTTCCATTTTGTTACTGTTTTGAGAAATATGTTTTGCCTGATGTTTTTGTTCTGTGTGGCAGATAGACACAATTACATTACCTATGCTTCACATTTCACTTGTCCATTCACTGGTTATTTTTGTTCTTAGGTAATACTTAAATACGCAAAGTATATATGTGGCCTTATATTCTCTGATACAACTCAAAGCTTGCAAACACTACAAGTCCTATTTCAATCCCTGCATGTGATTTTTTTTGTACCACACCTCTCAACTGACCCCAGCTTCTATTCCTTGCTCTGCTTTTTAAATTTGGTGATTTTTAACCTGCCACCCTTACTGTAAGTTGAGTTTTGAAAGCTCTTTCCATTCTACAGTGCTGTTGATGACTTGACTTGTTTACTGCCTTTAACTGAATTTATTTGAAAAGTGCATGTTTTGCCTCTCATTGTCCAGTCTTCTGATTTACTTGCTCTGAATTAATCATCTAGCTAGTTACTGGATAAAGTATAGTATTTTTACACTTCAGCAAGCTCTTTTGCATGTTTTTACATCAAAAGGACTGAGGAGTTTCCATCTAGTGGCAGTAAGTTGATCCCTGGTCTGTCCAAGTTGGGAAACACACTAGAGAGCCCAGAGGGCTTATTAGTCAGTTGACCTTGTTTTTAGTACCTGTATAAATTTGGAATGATTGAGCAGCTCTTGGCTCAATTCCACTGAGCTTGGCATCGTTGCCTGTGTCTCATAAGAGTTTGTCTTGCACCTGGTGCCATCCAGCCAAAGTTAAGTACTTTTATTGAATAAAAACAAAATAAATTATACAAACACTAAAGCATGAATCAATCAATTTTATTAAGTGCTTTTGCCTGTTCAGACTAACGACCACCATAATATTTCGTGAGTCAAATAAAAAAGTTAAATAGATTTGGATAGTCTAGAGTATCTCCACATGTGGGTAACCATCAATAAAATCCTTTGCCATATCCTAGAAAATTATAGGTCACTCTCTTTGTCCCATGAAACTCATAGCATATACTTAGCCCTACTGGATTCACTCACCATGCAACCTAACACCTTACTCGTGGAGGACTTTAATTATCTTTCTATAAACTGGAAATCCTACATGCACTCAAATCTGCAGGCCATACCTCTTAATTGTTTAAATTCTTGCAGACTGTATAGATTTCTGCCTCATATACTTGACTGCTCCTCATATATTTGTGGTTTTCTGGCAAATCACTAAGGACTGAACTTAGTAAATAATAACATACATTTGAGTTTCAGACTTCATATCCTTCAGAAAATTCATGCTAACACAAATCCTGTTATTCTAGAAACTGTCTAAGTTTATAAGGGCAATATTTAAAATCTGTTACTGTTTTTGGGCCTTTGTCTCCCCCATTATTTTAAGCATTGTCCAGATTTAATGTGCTAAGAGGTTGAGAGATATGCTGTAGGCACAGAGATTCGTGGACTTTGTAAATATAAAAACTTTTGACCACAAGTTCCAACATACTGGATCATACTCACAAATATGGAAGAATGCTGCCCCCCCCCCCCCATGTCACATCCTCACTAGTTAAGGTCCATTCTCAACTTGGTAACCCTAGTAACAGTTAGAAACTATTCCAAGGTAAACTATCTTTATTAAGCAATAGTTTGTCAAAATCCAATGCCCCACCAAACCCATAGAACACAGCAGCACGTGCAGAATTGTTCACAGAAACTTTATGCGACCATGACACTGAATACATAGAGGCTGCTGTACCTACCAGAAGTAAGCCCAAAATTAACTCCAAAAACAAGCCACCCTGGTGGTATACTAAACTAACAGGTTATACAATAAAAGGAAAAAAAATCATGGCTAGAAACGTTTAACATCCATAAAGACAAGAACTCTGTCATTAAATTAAATGGCTAACTAAGAAGGCTAATTAAGTCCAATAAAGCCACTTTTTAGGTCAAGATATACTCCCAGGCAAAAGACAATTGTGGCCTTCTTCACTTAAGTCAGAAACCTCAAAAGGAGCACACTACAGTGTGCTGAACTGGTGGTAATGGTGCCACATTCACTGAGCTGTCTAATATAATGAATCTGCTGACTGAAAAATTCATGTCCAACTCCAACCCCCCCCCACTCACCCTAGCCACACCAAAAGAAATACCATCAAAAATAACTCCTCCAACTATAAACGGACAGCATGTCTTGGCTGTTCTAGCTGAGGCCAAGAACACAGGTTCAGTGGTCCTCGATCATATTCCAGGTTGCTTCTTGAATAGTCTAAAATATGACCTATCAGGGCCACTGAAGTTAATATTTAACCACAGTGTCAAAACAGGCTTCATGCCATTAGAATGGAGAACCACAACAGTCAACCCTCTTCATAAGACCATCAACAGATCTTGGAAACTATGGACCCATTCGACTTGACTTACTTATCTTATATGCAAAGCCATGGACAGAATTATCATGTAAATGATCATCAAAGGCATAAATTACCTTCAGACACTGGAGCCATCCCAGTTTGGCTTTGTCAAAGAAGGGCATGCCTACTGATCTTGGTGAACTTCATTGAGAAAGTCACCAAGGCAATGGATAAGGGTAAAATGGTGCATACTGCCTATGTTGACCTAGTTATGGCACTTGATACACTACCCCACTCAAACACTGTGAACAAACTTATGGAATTAGGCATAAATCCTTATCGTATGTGTTGGATAGTCACCTGACTCACAGATAGGACCCAGGAAGTTATAATTGGTGACTCCACCTCTACAAAGATTCCAATCGCCAATGGAGCACTTCTCAGAAGCCAATACCAATGTCAAAGGCCCCTGGCTGATCAAGATTTTAGATGACTGCAAATGGGGAACAGTGATTAAACACCCTTGAGACACTAACTTCTTACAAGAGGGTGTAACACAGACAGATGATTGGTGCCTAAGCCAAGGCTTAAAAGTTAAAACCAAGAAATGGATTATAGTACCTTTTGGGAACTCAGCCACTGCAGGAAACTATGTCATCGATAAAATGCCTCCTAAGAGTTGACCCATTAGTCAGGTATCTACGAAACTCATATATATAGTAACCTGGCCTTTGATTAACATGTGTCTAAGGTAATAAGGAAATCCTTCCATGCTGCTCTACTTATAAGTAAGGGCATGGAATCTTGGTCCAGATAAGTCATCATACCACTATACTTGACTCTCATCAGACCCATTATTAAGTATAATGCTCCCTTTAGTATGAACCTGGACAGACACACAAAGCAACTGGAATGCCTGCAAATGTTCTTCACAAAGAGAATACAGGGCATAAACACAATGTCTTATGAAGATCATCTCAAAGCTCTATCTCTATACTCAGTTTCTTACCAACTACTGAGAGACAATCTATGTGTGGCATGCAAGGCATCCCTGAACCCTGCTCTAATGAACCTTTTTCATAACCAGAAAACAAGCAGCAGTAGAACTACTAGACCCAAAGCCCTAAAATTTGCTTGCAACATAAATTGCACATGTTGGAGAGACAGATAGATATCTCAGAGAATTCCCATTCTCTGGAATACGCTGATCAGCCATGTGAAACAAACTATCTCCTCACCCTATTAAATGTAACTTGGGCTATTGAAAGAGAAATCAAAAATGCAACCCTGGTCTGGCTCCTATGTCTCAGATAGACAGTGGCAGTCAGTAAATCTATAACTTGTAGGACACATTTGGGTTGCATGACTAAGCTTATAAACGTCCCAGTGGTTGTTAGCCTAGTATACAGCTATATAACAATTCTTAGTAAATTCTAAATCCAAATACGATTAAACTATTGTTATTTATCACAAAATCTCTTTCCTCAGAAGAAACCTCACCTCATCATTGCTTTTCTTGATAAAACAAACTTTGAAATTATTCCATACACTAAACTGCTATGCATCACAATTGTTGAGGATTTGAAATTTGGCATCCAAAAAAAAATACTTGGCCTATTGTACAGAACTACACATTTCATGACTAATGCTGCCAGAAGGAATCTTGCTTCAGCCTAGCAAGATCTACTCTCCTCTCCTCTATGCTTCCCCAGTCCTCACCATCTTACAAACCACTCTACAAGAAAAACTAGAACAATGCTGCAGTAGAACAGCCAAATCTGCCACAAACAGGTCATATTGATTAGTTTGCTTTACATCTCTTAAGAAGTTAACTTAGCTCAAGCTAAATCATTATCTCACACCCTCTCAACTAGAAGTTGGCCACAAATTGATACATCAGCCCAATAGATGCCCAGATTTAATCAGTCTGCTACATCTATACTCACTCAACCAACATTTAATGATCAAAAGATAAGCTACTCCTAGCAGTAAGCAAATCACAGAACTTAGCCAGTAATAATCTGTATTTCAACTCCATCTCAAAAATCTGGAACACTATCCCACATCCTCTTAAACTAATTGTAAAACAGCTATCCTTCAAATCAGAGCACAAACCGGACCTACAAAAATACTGGACATGGCCCTGTTTTACTTCAGGATGATCCAAGATGTTCCTCACTATTTCCAATGCCCCCCTTACAAGCTACCCCTTTTGTATACTAAAGAATTTCCTCAAGATTCACATTATACCTTTTTTTTTTTTCAAAATAAATGCTCCCCCATTTCCATCTTTCATCCTGACTTCCCCTTTAGCTACCTCCCTTAAATTCATATCGGTTTCTCTTCCTCCTCTACTCCTACATACTCGTTTTTCCCCTACTACTACAACTGTTACCCACCAAAGGACTTACTAGTTTCAATACTCTCACAAAATATCCTCCCTTATAATGCCTGCTTCCAAAGTCAAACCATAACACCACTATTTCTCCTTTGACATTAACAAGACAATGCATCAGCCAATTGAATTTCTCCCTCTTATTGTTTCAATCTGTGACTCAAATACACATAATTCTTTTGTCAAAAAAATTGCACCTCATATGCTTTACCACACCAACGAATTCATCAAGTGCTACATTTTTAACAAATGGTGAGAAGTTCTATTGCATATAATAATCTCTGTTTTACCTGTAAAATCATTCTCATGGCTTTATTTGCATAATAGTTTACAGTCTTATTTTAAAGCCCATGTTCCTACTGTATGTATCATTTCATAATGTTGATCTATTCTATATTATAATGTTTATGTTCTCTATGTATTCAAATAGGAGCTTTTCTCACCCGGTTGGACTTTCCCAGTAAACAAAAGCAAATAAATACTAAATCAATAGTAAATTAACTGTGGTAGTATTACCAACATATTTGGTCTACTTGACTGAAGGATTATACACAATTTCTCAAACATTCCAGCACTTTCAGAGCTATGGCTAACACCAGATATCCCACATCTCCTTCTGAAACAATAGACCTAGCCTTTGAACAACTATAAGTATTATACAAGGAAAATTCACATTTCAAACAATGCCTCCTTGTTAGACATTTCCCTTAACCAGCTACTTAGTCAAATTACCTAGGAGCCACCAGACCCTTCAATTTCACTAATTATATTACCTGTTCTGCTACCAAAGTCGCAAACAAAATTTGAAACAAATGCCTTATGCCCTTTGTCATCCATGTATTTTATTCTTGCTGTAGATTGTGATCCAAGGCAGCTAGGTACATTTCAAAAAACAACTTATCAAAGAGTAGACCTGTTTATTCTCTGTCAGACTATAAACTGTTTTTATTATATATAATATTAGCACTGTTAACAATTTTCTTTTACATATAATTTCCGCAAAGATATTCCAAATGCATCAGGATTAAGATTTACCCACATTTCCCCATGAGTTACATATTCTTCCTCCCCTATGAAGTTGCTTGTATCACAGTTGCTTGTGCTTTAGAACTCAAGAGAGTAACCTCATGTGTGCTGTTGCTTACTTCATGTAGGAGAATTTAAAAAAAATCATCTTTTCTAAATAAATAGTACAGTTGTGTAAAATCTTACCTTTCCTTCACTGCTGCAGAATTCTTTATGTTTGTGATTCTCTGCCATTGGAAGCCAGATGTCTGTCCAGTATGCCAAAGCCTAAGTCTACTGTTGCTTTAACTTATTCACTCCACTGGAGCTCAGGAAGTTTGCACTGTAACTTCCAATGGGCGGAGCCTAAGCCTTTTGACAGAATCCAATTATGTCCTTGCATTTCAAACAAATGTTCATATCTCTGGAACCATAGGGGTTATGAAAGAAGTATAAATGGCAAACCCTTCAGCACAAACTATTTTTTAATGGTAGTATTATTTAAGTTCTAGGACTTAAACCAAATTTTATAAGTCACAGTTAACATAGTTCCCCGGATTCATTATTCTTCCATGCAGGGCTAGCTTAGTCCTGCGAGGAAGCGGCCATTTAGGAGCAGGATGGCAGTGCTCCATGCATAGTAATGAAGGCGTGCTGTTTGAGCTCCTAAATGGACATGGAGCATGTACGAGTGCAGGGGGTGTGTCTGAGAGCAGAGCTCTCAGAATATAAATGCCCCTGCAATCAAGAACAGCAGTGTAGGAGTAAGAATGAGTGAGACCACTCATAGGTGTTTGCATACCTCCAGCAACATCTCCCCAAGTGCACAAGAGCAATAGTTACAACATTTAAATATGAAGGCTTTTTTTTTTTTTTTTTATGAAACAGATCAAATTTAACCGTAGGTGCACACGTTTGCCCATTGCTTAGCTATGGTTAAGGCAGCTTAAATGGCACAAGAGGATAAAAAGCAAGATATATGCAAATTTTGCAGTACAGCAATAGTGGAGTGGGCAGAGCATTCGCCTTACGAGCTGTCATTCCCGGTTCGAGTCCCACTCCAATACAATCCATTTTCCATGTCAAATCACTGCATGATGAATTTATTTTGTTGCATAACCTATGACATAACATATATTTGTGAACTGGAGTACTGCATTAAATGCAGATGTGAGGTGTCATTGTCATAATGTTGCAAAATCCACAGATAATCACAAGTGCCCCATATAGTATATGTACACAGGAATCAGGAAGACAAATGGAAGGTTAAAATTGTAATGAATGATAACTCCATACAGGTGCCAAATCCACCACCTGCCCAAGAACCATTAGACATCACTCTCTAAATTAGTGCGGTGGTAAGCAGGTGTAAGCACAAGTAAGCAAGAGTAAGCATAGTTATGCAGTAGTAAGTAGGAGTAAGCATATTTAAACAGTAGTAAGTGGGTTTAAGGCCATTTGCATGGGAGTAAGCAAAGTGCACAGAGGTTAAGCAATATTGAAGCTAACTATCTGTAAGCATATTTAACCGGAGGTTAGAATTGCTGACCTTCGCACACACCAACACAAACCCACTTACAATTGCTTAAAAGTGCCTTAAGCACTCTGTATGCATCAGCCGCTGTTCCAGCCAGAAACAAAATAAACAGTATTTGCAGGTCTTGAACTGAGGACCCTGTACATTATAGTCACAGTAGTTAACCGCTAAGTCATCACAGCAGTGCATAAAATTGAGGTATCACCAAACAGATACTCACCATAGAAAATATAAAGTGAACATGTGAAAGGAATATTTTTACAGTTGTATACTGTGTAACTAACTACAGGACATAAATATGTGAACTGGAGTACTGCATTAAGCCCAGATGTGAGGTGTCAATGTAATAAAGTGTTGAAATCCCCTAATAAACACAAGGAACCCATACAGTGTACTTACACATAAATCATGGATACCAAACACATATATAACATGTAATGAATAATAAATCAATGCCACAATGCAAATATAATGCAACTTAAATATTAAGCAATGCTAAGCATTGCACAGCCCAGCTTAGTAGGTATAAGCAACGTGTAGGCCAGCTAACTCAATCTGCCCATTGGTATACCCCTTTAAGCAATGCCAACCTCAGGTAAGCAGGTTTGCCCATAGCTTAGCCTTTTCAAAACTGTCCAATCATGGCAAAGTGCAGGAAACCGGCACTATTTAAACCCAACAGGTGGGAATACATCTCATAACTGGTTGTAGCTTCCCCTTGTAGGCACTATGTCTGGAATGGGAGAGGGTGTGCCCTTTCGGGTGCAGCACTGGGGCATCCAGGAGTCCAGAGTCATGGCAGGACTCCTTGTGAAAGACCATGACATGAGACTGCTGCAGGGCCAGTACCAGGGTTCCCAATACAAAGCGGAAGCTTGGGACCATCTCGCCCGTGACCTCACTAGTGCCCCTGGCATACCCTGAACTGGTGAACAGGTCAGACATCACTATGCAGAACTGAAATGGTGAAAGGGGGCTCTCTTGGATCAGTGGATCCAAGGGGCTAGGAGGACAGGAGAAGTCCCAGCCGTGTGCAAGTATCAGTCCACTACCTGTTTAATAATTGCCAGCTCATGTATATTATGGATAGGTATGGCTAAATATTCCTCTTATGTCTTTCACAGCGGCAAGTGAGCAGGCTATGAACCAGGAGGCCTATGGATGTAGATTGGAGCAGTTGTGACATGAGGCAGGTTAGTAATACTCTTGCATGTACTGTCATAGGAAATAAATCTAAAAGTAGTAGTAAGTTAATTGCCTGTATAAAACCTGTATTGTTTAAGGCATGTACTGTATACACCAGAGAATATGGCAGGAAGAGTCTCATATAAGTTGTATGTAAATAAAAGCATAATAGCCTGACAATAAAGGTCTAACTGCTGGACTGCGTGTGTTTACTCTGGTATCATATGGTAATGTAGATTTGTAATCACTTAATAGTACTGTCGTATTAAGCACTGTTACCCACACTGTGCTACATAAATAAAATGTGTAGGAATGTCTGTATATGACTGTTGTAATCCCAAGAAGTCATATAGTACAACTGAGAAAGACATAGACAGAAAATAGTGATAAGACAGACAACAAAATCCAAATAGCACACTCAACTGAGACGTGTACTGTTGTATTCTTAGCACACACAGCCATGGTTCAAATCCTGGGAGTGGTAGTAGGCTGTATGCAGAATCATACCCCACAACTGTACAGATATGCCCAGAATGTCCAGTAAAATCGGCCAATATCTGCTGCCTGTCACCCTGTCCCCCTGGGAAATCAGTAGGATGATCCCAGATGTTTAGGCAGCAAACAAGAAATACAACTGATTGTCAGACATCTATAAGAACAAACCTGTCACTCTAGCAACTCCCCAAAATGTTATGAGAGTAATAAGCCAAGTATGTCCCATCTACACCCCAATGTTGTCAAGCTGTGACCAGAGTGTGTACAGTAACAGAGTGAGATGTATGTGCATAATACTAATGTGGAATGTGGTAATTTGTGTGGCATTATTCAGGTAGTGCTAACAAACATTGCTCCCACAGGTCTGTCAAATATGAACACTGTGCCTAGAAATAAAAGATTGATATCCTGTACTGGTACTGTTTACTCTGGTATTGTATGGCATTGTTAGTGTTGCAGTTGCTCTGAATAATAAGGTATTACTCATCACTGTCACCCACACTGTGCTTCATAATAAAACTGTCTAGGAAATCCTGTATAAGAGTGTTGTAATTACAAGGCCAGAATGTAAAACCACAGGAAAATCACAGATATAAATCAGATAAGAGAAGTTTATGCCCAACCAAAATTTTTGTGGATGGTTTTGGTGCTTTTGTTGCAGATTACAGTTGTAGTTTTTTTGTCTAGCATAATGGACTTCTTTGTATCATTTCTTAGTTGTTTATATATGAAGTGGTCTTTTGGGGATTTAGTGGTTCTCCAGGAGGCTCACGCTTTATTTCTGCAAATGATTTTTGTCTCGCATCATTTGACAGCCATGGTGCTACTTTATTATTGGTTCTGATAGTGCACTTGGGAACATGGTTATCCAAGATAGCAAGAAATTTAGATTTAAAGTATGAGACTGCTTCATCTAGTGGAAGCAGTTTTAGGTCAGTCTAGTCACGTGTTAAGTTCATTGTGGAATTTAGTCTGAATAAAGTTCTTATTACTCCTAATGGTTTTGAAGGTAGATTGTTGAGGGATGTCATTTCTTTTCTTGATTATATAGGTCAGGAAGTGATCACTGATGCCCTCAGGTAGGGTGCCTGCTTTATATATATGGGGTTGGTTGTTTATTAATATCCAGTCTAAGATACTTTCTTTTTTGTTAGGCTTATTTATTCTGGTAGGGGAAGATATGATCTGAGAGAAGCCATGCAAATTTATATGGGTGGTGGGGAAGTCTAAAGAACAGGTGTTCCAGTGGATATTAAAGTCCCCAAGAATAATAGTTTCTTGGGGGCAGTTAATGGACAGCCATTGGAGGATGCCCTCCAAGGTATTTGTGTTGTTACCTGGAGGAATATAGATACATGCAATGTTTATAGATTTGTGTTTATTGATTTGTACCTTAGTGATGAGTATTTCTGCATTTTCAGTTAGCAAGGTATGTGGAGTACTAGTTTTGGTTACTTCTAGTGTGGATTTATACAAGATGGCTACCCCCTCCCTTCCTAGAGATGCAATCAAGTCTTAATATATTGTAACCTGGGGGTATAACCTCATTATCAGTGGTAGTAAGTTTGAGCCAGGTTTCGGACAGGCACAGTACATCAGGGGAGTGCACATCCAAGAGGGCATGTAAGTACTGAATTTTCTTGTTTATACTTCTAATGTTTAGGTGACAGATTAGGAGTGAGTTGGAGGACTTATTTGAGTTTTGCAGGCTAGTAAGGGTGTTATTTGTGGGGTTAGTAGCATCAGGTGGGCTTAGGCCTGGTTTAGGCTGGATGTCCCCATCCACTATGAGGTTAGGTAGTAATCTTATTGCAAGTCTGGAGTTTTATTAAGAGTTTGTGATAGTATTTAGTTCTAGGGTTAATATATGTGGCTTGAATGGGATGTTGAGTTTTTGCATTAGAAGAGTTTGACGAGAGGTTGGGTAGTAGTTGATTAAGGTTAATAGATTAAGAGTGCTGGTTTTGGATCTGGGGTAGTGAGATCCTGGGAGGTATTGAAAGTCATAGGCTGTGAGAAGATAAAGAGTGATCAGTGGGGGTATTAGCAGTAAAAATACTTTGATTTAGTAGGAATGGTGAAGATTTGTGGAGGCATTATGGTGATATTTAAATATAGCTTGTTTAAAACTAGAGATGGGAGGGTTATTAATTAGTTTAGAGTAAGAGTCTGGAGGCAGTTTGAGTAGTAGGGGTAGGTCCAATGAATGAATGGGGTAGAGATGATTATTTCTAATGAGGGGGAGTGGCAAGGTGATTGTAAATTTAGCAGTACTGGGGACAGGTGGGATATGGGGGCAGGGTGAGGCACAGAGTAAGCCCATTAGGATGAGCAGAGCGGGGCTAATCCAAATCACAGGATTTCTTCAGTGAGTGGGCTTGACACCTTATAATTTAACTCAAGTTTTAAAGGATATTTTAACTCAGTTTTCTTTTTAAAGGTTATTTTCACTCAATTTTCTTATGATAACTTCGTTTTTGTATATAAATGATAATCTTCACAGGCTACTATTGCTGTGACACATAAAATGGCAAAAAGGTCTGTGACTGCTTCTGGCCGTAAATATAATTATCTGGGCAGTTACTAATACAATACGGCAATCGGGTTAACCTAGCAGCCTGCTCTTGGCCAGTTTAATGAGCCGTTTTACTGTTTGGGCAGTTGTGACTTCTAAGACCTACTATAGACTCAGTTCAGCTATAAGGTAAAACAACTTTTACAATAGGCAGATGTTATTAACTTTAGGCAGTTTTCTGTTCACTAGTGAGGGCAAGGCAGAATATTTTCCTGATGGGTTTCAGCAAGGAGATATTTCTTTCAACATACTGAGCCGTTCAAGGTAGGTATATGCTACTATATAACTAAGCATCAGAGAGTATCTGTAAATTAGCCACTGAAGATGCAACTTAGTGAAATCCTCCTAAGTCATTGGCTTTTAGGAACATACCACAGAAAAAAAACTATTGCTGTATTTTAATTCTGTCTCTATCTGTACTTCACTAGGGCCATTTCCTTTTTATTCATACAACTGCATATGGGCAAAATAATTCCACACTCCCTCCTTTATGTAATAGACAGACTGTAATACAGACAGTTAAAAAAAATGCATGAAAACGTGTGAAGAAATTAGACTGTTATTTGTGCTAGCATGTCTGACTGAGTTTTTGTACATAATTTCAGGTGCACCTGTGTATTACTATGCTAGCATGACTAGTTATGATATTGCAAATAAGTTCTTATATGTTGGTTTATAATTTGCTTGTACAGAATGTTTTAAAGACTTGAACAGTGTCCTTTTACATTTCTAACCATGCATGTTTATGAAGAAAGATACTAAAGACAGACTGTCTCAGATTCAGCTTGTTAGATATATATATTTAGACATTTATAATAGTGCATCTACACTTCTGTTTGTTAGAATATATATGCAGTAAAATATAGACACTTACAGTATAACAGTGCATGTACACTTCTCCCTGCAAGAATATATGTAGAAAAATATAGTCACTTAGATGCATTAATGTGTTTGTTTGTTAACATATATACATTAAAGGGTTAAACTGCTCTTAGCTGAGAAGAAAAAAAGGCATCCAACTACATGTATTGCAAAACATTTTGTGCTTTGTACAAGCTTCAAGGAGAATTACAGATAAGAAACCCAGGTGCAGGGAGGATTGAAAACAAGAAAAAAATTCTTAACAGGAAAGACTCCCTAAAAGTTTAAGATTGTCACAGAATTAACATTGAATGTAGCTTATCAATAGACTGTATGACATCAGGCAAATACCAGTAGTGAATTTGAAAGTTCCCAACAGACTGCAAATTCCACAGACTGCTTTCATAAAAAATGTATATAAAGGACATTGAAAGTTTATGATGTTAGATGTGGTACATGTAAGAACACATTTTTTCAATCTATACTGATCATGAAGTAAACCATGCACATTAAAGCTGTAAACTACAACAGAATAATGTGTTGTCTGTTACATAGACAAGTTATTTTATTAGTAACTGCACATACTACAGTGCTGAAAAAGTTATAGTCTGCAAAGCTCATTGCATTAATCAGGCTTTGGTTTCAGCAAGCAACGGCTGCGCAGATATCTGCATTTAACTTTTCATTGGCAAGCCTAGTCTGTATTCGAACACAGGGGGAGTGGTTCCTTGTATAATGTCACTTCAGTAAAAGCGCAGTAACTAACATTTATGCATGTCATTGAGTCCTAAATAGGAATACTTCAGTTTTCTACAAATTGCAGCAGTACAGTTCCCAGACATCTAAATCCGGAATGAGACTTCTGTGCAGGAAGGTTGCAGTGTCATAAATTCTCCAAGTCAGTGAGGGTCATTGCTTAGAATCTGCAACTGCCAGTTTCATGATACCAGCTTCTTGAGTAATTACAAACGTTTTCCAACCATATACAGTGACCAGACTGGCGATCTGAGTTCCCCTAAAACTGGTAGAAAAACATTTGTATTACATGCAGTATGGATGCCATTAGAGAGGGTAGTAAACAAAGTTTTACTCTTAATCTGTCAAAATTTTGGACTGACTACAGAGTTTGTATAAACAGCATATTAGCAAATATTAAACCTTATTAGGGCAAGATGACAGTCAGAAATTATACAAATGGATTACATTTGACTGGTATCTTAAACAAAAACATATGTGGTATGACAGTAAATGTTTATGGTGTAAGTCATATAAAATTGCTTTCTGTGTGCAATGTTATAAAAGTACAGTTCAGACCATTGTTTAAAAGTTAAACAGCAGAGGAAAATCTTCTAATGGTAAACAACCAAATAAGGGTCATACACTTGCATTATTTCCAGATGTTAAACAGTTATGTTCTGTCACCACATGTAAAATGTTAATTTCAGAGTTACAGCAGCAGTCAAATCAGTTATTGACAAAATCTCCTGCACATCTTGTTACGCCCTTTAGATAAAAGTGGAGTAAAGCCACTGCAAGGCACAAAACAGATAAGGACAGGGACACGGTTAATGGTAAACTGACAGAAGAATTTAATAAACTTCTAAAAGACAGATAAAATGAGTTCAAAAAGTTTAGACAAGATATATAAACATTTTTCAGATGTGCATAAGAGCTTTAGAGTCAGCAGAACAGGATGACATTTTACAGACAGCCTGTACAGAAATGAAGTTTGGAACAGATCGATTTGTTCTGGCACATCTTCAAGTGGGGCTAGATAAATAGAGTAGCAAGATTTAAGAGGATAACTTATGGCTATTTATTATGTTTTCTTTCCTGTGTCATGTTTGGTTGAAATTAATAACTATTCTTTAATAATCATGTTTATGGATGTTTAATAAAGGCCATCAAATGTCATTTGGTGTGATGTGTTTATTGAAAGGGACCAGGACAAATGAGGTTTGGAACAGACCAATTTGTCCTGGGACATCTTCAAGTGGGGCTAGAGAAATAGAGTAACAGGATTTAAGAGTATATGGAGAGGATAGGGTTAAATGGGATGGAGGGGCATTTGGGAGGATATGAGGTAAGGGTATGGAGGAACTTAAATGGATTTAGCCAAGTGTAACTGAGATAGGAGTCACAATTTTGGCATGAACTTCATACCCTCCCTCCCTCCCTACCCCTTTTTAGTGGGGATTGTGGTTATTTCAGTTTGGGTAGGGCAGAGAAGAGGGGCAGGCTTGTCCTTTTCTGTCCCCCCTCTGGTGTTGGATGTTCAATTCATAAGCTGGGAAGGAAAGTGAGTGGTTGCACTGCTTGATAAGTAAATAAGCAAGCAAAGCTGCTTATTTGGTTGGTGGTGTAATTCAATAAATTGAAGGTGAGCTGTGTAACACTGCCTTGTAAGTGCAAGGCAAGTATAAAATGAGCA
>NW_025049081.1:32500-64332 GCF_019279795.1 Protopterus annectens | reverse complement strand
TTTTAAAAATTTTTAGTAGGTTATACAGCAAAACGATGTGGATATACAGATTTCACATGGAAAATAGAATGTGCTGTAGTGGGACTCAAACCAGGAATGCATGCGTGTTAGGTGGATGCTCTGCCCAATTTGCACTATTGCTTACATCCCCAAGGTGGTCCAAATAGAACCGCGCCAGCCAATACCTGCACGCCTAGGCCCATAATTGCATACCCATAGTTCCCCCATCCGCTCCTCCTCTACAGCACTCATCCTTACTGTGGGTGCAGGTCGGTCTAACCACACAACTGCACACTGCCCACTCTCCATGTCTCTTGCCCTATGTTGTACATTGTTTCGACCCATGGTTCATCAGGCTTGCCCAACCTTGTATTCCATGTATGTACACAGCCTGCTAGATAAATCATTACAGGTACTGACTCCCATCATCATCAATGTTTGGGGTTTCCCACAAGGGACGCTCCAGTCTCTGTTGCAAGATTAGACTTGGTGGGTCCACAGTGTTCCCCCACTGGTTGTGTCCTGCCTGTGGTTTGGGGAGCACTGGATTGTTTACATTGTTTGTGTGCTTGTTTGTATGTTTCCCCTGTCTGGCTGGAGGGGGGGATGCTACGTGTTACACGTTTGTTGATTGGGCCCTCACACCCATTGGCACGGCCTGTGAACATATGTCATTCCTAAGTGTGTATCATATCATAGCAATATATCTGTGTATGTATATATATATATATATATATATATATATATATATATATACACACACACACACACACACACACACACACACACACACACATATATATATTTGATGACATGTGGATGTATGGGTGTCTGCATATGTATATATCTATATGTGGGTATTTATATATATGTCTGTCTATGTATGTATACAGAGAGGGAGAGGTATATACACACACACATATATGTATATATATATATATATATATATATATATATATATATATATATATATATATATATATATATATATATATATATATATATATATATATATATATATATATATATATATATATATATATATATATATATACACACACACACACATACCTATACATGTTTGGCTACATATCCTGTAATGCAGACTTGTACTGCTGGATACTGTGTTTCCTGTGCATAACGGCTGACCTTGTGTGCCATGTATGCTTTGCGATACCTACAAATAAACCCATTAGTGTAATCTAAGTCACACGTGAAATCTAATGTTAGTACCAGGGTAACATTTTTCCCATGCAGGACAACCCATTCATTGGGTATTCAACTTTCGCATTCACCCAGAGTTACAAAGGTACCCATAGCTATGTACATGTACTACAGCATGTGCCAGACCTATGATACTTGGGTTGGGTCAACATACGGGATGGGTCCCAGGAGGGGGGGGATGAAGGGCAATGTGTAGTGGTGTGGTAGCTACAGGCCGGTAACCAGGGTAGGGATGGTGGCTACGTGTGTGTAGTGGGTGGGGGGAAGCCGAACTGTGGGTAATGAATGTATGGGTTGGGGATGGCCTTGGTTGGATGGGCCTGTACTGCTTGGCCCGCCTAGTGGGTGGGTGAGAGGGGGATGTGATTGTCAACATGTGAAACATAAAAGAGGGCTACATTAAATCCCTATTTCAATGACACACATACAATACAATGAGCTTGGTAGTGTATTGCAGGGTGGACGTGTTTGGCTTAGAGGGGGGTATGCCACTTCGTACATGACGTATATTGTTTGGGGCCACTCAAGTCCATTCAGAGTGCATGTGGAAATTTATGTGTCTGTTAATCTACCATTGCTATCTACAGATGTCTGGCCGTATATACCTCTGTGGGCATATATATTTGCTGACATATTTCAAACTATGTCTGTATATATCTACGGAGACATTTATCTACGTACATACATGTAACTTGCTGTGTATATGTGGACATCTAGATGTTGACATATATATGTGTAGTTGTCAGCATTTGCATGTATATCTGTTCATATATTTGTGTGTATATATATATATATATATATATATATATATATATATATATATATATGGGTCTACTTTAAAAGACCGACACGCCAGTTCGCCGACACACAAACCACCGAGACCAGATAACCGACAACACACAAAACCGACAACACAAAACACCGAACACCATTACACCGACACACCGAACGTAAACAACACATTACACTACATAGCATAGCCACTAGCCCTAACCCAAACCCTAAGGTCCGACACTATCGCACACTCACCCTACCTGCACCCTAACCCTAACTCACTTAACCCACCCCTAACCCCAAGGTCCGACACTATCGCACACTTCACCTACCTGCACCCTAACCCTAACTCACTTAACCCACCCAAAAACATAAAGCCCGTCACTATCGCACACACACACACCCTACCCGCACTCTAAACCTAACTCACTTAACCCATCCCTAAACTACAGTCCCTCACTATCACACACTTACCTTACCCGAACCCTAACTCCGACACTAACACACACTCATCTTTCCCACAGCCTAACCCAAAATGCCACAATATCGCACACTTACCTGACCACTCCTAACTCCGTCACTGTCGCACACTTACCGAGTTGCGATCACACATTACCCTTGTCGGTCTTTCCACTGTTGGCAAATCACCCTTTCGATAACTTACCTGTCGGTCGTTTGGTCTTCGTTTTCCACATGTCGGGGAATCGTCGGTTCGGTCAACTAAAGGGGACCCATATAAATATATATATATATATATATATATATATATATATATATATATATATATATATATATATATATATATATATCGCTGATATTTTTTATATATATATATATATATATATATATGTGTGTGTGTGTGTGTGTGTGTGTGTGTGTGTGTGTGTGTGTGTGTGTGTGTGTGTGTGTGCTACATCTTTAGATATGTTGTATCCATTTAGATTGTAATATATTTGCAAACACATGCCCATCTAGCTGTAGGTATACATTCTCTGTGATGTTGCATGACTGGACTGGATGATATGTTTCTAACAACTACTTTATTTGTATCTGTTATGGCTTAGTGATAAAGCCTTTTGTCTATGGTGTGCAGGGTCCTTGGTTCGAGCCCTGCTGACTCTGCTTATTTTGTTGCTGGCCAGAACATGGGCCATTGGGTGCAGAGTTATTACGGCACATTAAAGCAGTTGTACGCGGGTTTGAGCAAAGCTAAGCACTGCTAACCTCCGGTTACAGTTTTTAACACTCAGTTAGCTTCTACTTTGCTTATTCTGTGTAGGTAATGCTTACCCCCATGCAAACACAATTAAACATGCTTACTAGTGCTTATATATGCTTACTAGTGCTTGTTTGTGCTTAAACCTACTTACTAGTGCCTTATTCCATCTGACACTGATACGTCACATGTGCATATTTTGCAGTATTCCAGTTCATATATTTCAGCTATTTCTTGGGTCTTGCAACAAAAATATTGTTTATAACATTCTTTGCCGTGTAAAATAGACTGTACTACAGTGGGACCTGAACCAGGAATGCCTGCTCATTGGTCGCATGCTCTACCTACTAAACTATTGCTATTCTGTTTCATTTGTATATTTCTACCATATTTTAATACCCATGTTTCCTTCCCCTGGCCCCCGAGCTCCACATACACAGCATCCATCCATTCCCAGTTGCTAGCCCAGCCATAACACACCTCCTCACATTTCCCTCTCTGCACATGTCGGTAGTCCTCTATTATACTGTCTCATCCCAAGCTTCAGCAGGCTCTTCATCCGTTTAGTCCATATATGTTCAAGCCTTCCCTTGATCCTCCTACTATACTGGTGGAAACACCTATGTGACCCACAAGGTTTGGTTCATCCCACCAGGGACAGACCTGTTGTTGTGTCATGGGTAGACTTTGCTGGCCTACACTGTTTCTCCCACTGGTAGCATCCTGCCAGTGGTTCGAGAAGCAGCGGTTTTCTCACACACTGGACCAGCATCATCTCCCAGTTCTGCAGAACCAATGCCCCAGGTGTGACGTTCTGTGAATGAAGCACGCTCACACACCCCCATGGCATGCACCGTTATTCATTCTTCTCTTCAGTATTATGTAAGACTACTGTTCTCACAGTATGTTTGAACAGGCACTGTTCATTGATACACATAGACTGCTCAGAATGCTATGATTGAGCGATGTGCACATGTTTGCTGGTATTAATCTACATACCTACATACATTTCCTATACTGTTGAATAACTGTGCTGGATGATATGTTTGTGATAACAGCAGCTGAATGTGTATCTGCCATGCCTTAGTGGGAACTCACTTAGACTATAGACTGCAGGGTGGGGGGATTTGAACTTAGGAGTGCAGATTACTTTGTTAATGGACATGATAAGAGCTGTTGGCTACAGAGGGCCTAAGGCACTGTAAAGGAAGCATAGGCGGGTATGTGCTGGTGTGCGCGAGGCTCAGATCTGCTGACCTCCGGTTACAGCATCTTACACTGGGTTGCCCTCCACATTGCTTAACCAGTGTGGTCATTGCTTACTACCACCCAAACAAGCGTAATCCCGCTTGCTGCAGCATACCCCCACACTACTTCATGTATTGTATTGGAGATATATATATATATATATATATATATATATATATATATATATATATATATATATATATATAAAATGACATGCAGATGTGCGGGTGCCTGCATATGTATATGTCTATATGTCGGTATTTATATCTATGTCTGTCTATGTATGTATACATTTGTACTACAGAGAGGGAGAGGTATATATCTATTTAGTTATGGTATATATACAAAGACACATACCTCTACATATTTAGCTACATATCCTGTAATGTTGACTGGTATTGCTGGATACTGCGTTTTGTGTGCATACCGGCCAACCTTGTGTGCCACGTATGCTTTGCGATACCTACAACTAAATCCGTTAGTGTACACAGAGTCACACGTGAAATCTATTGTTAGTACCAGGAAGACATTCGTCCAATGTGGGATAACCCGAACATTGGGTATTCAACCTTCATCTACACCCAGGGTTACATAGGTACCCATGGCTATGTGCATGGACTACGTCATGTGCCACACCTAGGATACTTGGGTCGGGACATCATACGGGATGGGTCCCGAGGGGGGTGGAGGGCAATATGTGGAGGTAAGGTAGCTATGGGCCGGTAACCAGGGTAAAAATGGTGGCTGTGTGTGCTGCGGGTGGGGGGAAGCAAAACTGTGGGTTATGCATGTATGGGTTGGGGATGGCCCAGGTTGGATGGGCCTGTACTGCTCGGCCCGCCTAGTGGGTGTGGGAGAGGGGCATGTGATGTCAACATGTGTAACATAATAGAGGGCTAATTTAATTTCCTAGTTCAATGACAGGTGTACAATACAATGAGCTTGGTAGTGTATTGCTGGGCAGACGTGTTTGGTTGGGTGGGGGGTATGGAAATTTGTACATGACGTATATTGTTTGGGGCCTGTCAGGCACATTAACCGTGCATGTGGACATATATGTTTCTGTTCATCTACCATTGGTATCTACAGATGTCTGGCCATTTATACCCCTGTGTGTATATATATTTGCTTACATATTTCTAACTATGTCCATATATACCTGCGGAGTTATATATCTGCGTACATATATGTCACTTGATGTGTATATGTGAACATATAGATGTTGACATATATATGTGTAGTTGTCGTCATTTGCATGTATAGCTGTTCATATATTTGTATTTATATATATATATATATATATATATATGTATATATCTCTGGATATTTATATATATGTATGTATATATATATATATATATATATATATATATATATATATATATATATATATGTGTGTGACTACATCTATAGATATGCTGTATCCGTTTAGATAGTAATATATTTGCACACACATGCCCATCCAGCTGTAGGCATATATTCTCTGTACTGCTGCATGACTGGGCTGGGGTTATGTTTCTGACAACATACGACTTCTGCATGTCTGGCATGGCTTAGTGGTAAATCGTTTTGTGTATGGTCCTGGGTTCTGGCCTTACAGAAGTTGTTTGTTTTATTGCTGGGCAGAACACTGGCCATTGGATACGGTGTGCTTAAGGCACTTTCAAGCGGTTGTGAGCATGTTTGCATGGTGGTAAGCACTGCTGACTTCTAGTCACAGTGTCTTACACCCAGTTAGCTTATCCTTTGCTTAATCTGTGTTGGCAGTGCTTAACCCCATGCAAACGCACTTGCACACGCTTACTAGGGCTTAAATATGCTTACTACTGCTTATCTGAGCTTACGCCTGCTTACTGCTGGCTTATTCATTATGATACTGACTCTTCACATGTGCATTTCCTGCAGTACTCCTGTTCATAAAAATTATGTTATTTAGTGGGTTTTGCATTACAAATATTGTTTATACCATTCTTTGCTGTGTAAAATAGACTGTGCTGTGCTCGAACTGGGAATGCCTATTCGTTAGGTGAATGCTCTGCCCACTACACTATTGCTGACATGCTTCATTTGCATATATTGTCCTTGTTATCCTCTTCAGCCTTTTGGGCTGCTTTCACCGTGGCTGAGCAATGAGCACACCCATGCACCTACAGTTAGCTGTATCGGAGCTTTAGACAACAATACAGGGGGTTTTCTTTTCATCTTTATGTCTTGTTTCTGTTGTACACATGGGGAACTGTTATAGGGTTATGTGGACACCTGTGAGTGGCCTTGCTCATTTATTTCCACTTTCTGCTGTTCTACTTTGCAGGGGCATGTTTATTCTGAGTGCTCTGCTCTCAGACATGCTCCCTGCACTCGTACACGCTCCATGTATGCCTAGGAGGTCAGGCAGCGTGCCTTCATTAATATGAATGGAGCACTGCCATCCTGCTCCTAAGCGGCCACTTCCATTCAGGACTACACTAGTCCTGCATCGACGATTAGTAAATCTGGGGGAATATTTCCAAAAACCGCTTTTGCCAGGTCATGGTAAGCCTTCGTCCATTGCTTTGGCAGCCTTTAAAAAAATGTATATCGTGTTTAGGTTGCCCTTGACAAATCCAAATGGAGATGTGAACAGTGTTTGAAAATACACTATGTCCTTATTGATTAGTTCCATGAAAAATCCTCCCATGCATATGAGGCTGGACAGATTTATGGGCATGTAAAAGCCTGGGTCTGTGGAAGGTTCTTCCTTATGAAAGAGAATGACTGCAGCTGTCCTCCATTCACTTGGCACAAAACCTCTTTGGAAGCTGAGATTTAACAATGTTGTTAGTGGCATTGTTAAATTATGTTTCATGCTATTTAAGATGCATCCAAGGATACTGTCAGGACCTATCAATGCAGTATGTTAACTTTTATTAGCACTTTTAGGACTTGGTCTTTTATGATAACTGAAGGTGAGTGAGTTTCAGGTATATCTTGCGGGGCAAAAGGATGGAAGTGAGTGTTACAATTTATCAGCTAATAGGTTCTCTATATCTTCAGCCTCAGTGTGGATAACATCATTCTCAATCAGCTTAGTGCATTAATGCATTGTAATGTTATGATTATGAATATAACTCTAAAAGGCCTTGTAAATCTCTATGGCTTGGGTAGCTATTTTAACCTCAAACTTAACTTTGGTGGACATTATTAAGCCCCTGAATTATTTGTTTATTTCAGTGACAAGGACTGTAACATTCTGGGATCTACTCATTACTTTTGGTCAAAATTCTCTTCCTTTTGTTGTAAATCTTGTTGATGTTATGGTTCCACCATGTGGGCTTGTTTCTGGGGATTGCCCTGCTATTGTTCCTATGGGGTATGGCTGTATCTATATACCTGTTTATATGCTGTTATACCATAGTGGTGTATGTTTCTGCATATTCCGTGGAGTTAACTTGGTTCGGTGTGAGTCTGAAACTTGCCAATGTATCACATTGGAGCAGTACTTTGTCTTAGAGATATTTAAAAAAAGCACCTTAGGTGAAAGGGATATATGATTTAAATTTTATCTCATAGGAGACAGCTTTACAGTCAGACATAACAAGTGACACAAATATGCAAGAGATGGTGCAAGAAGCCCTCATGTTAGTAAAGAGAAGATCCATGATGTTATCCCCTGTAGTAGGTCCTCTGACTAACTGTTCTAGGGCGTTTGTAGTAACAAAGTTCAGGAATCTCTGTGTTTAGACTACAAAAACTACACCACCACCACTGGTGCCCATAGCTGGGTAGTTTAAATTATCTAGGAAAATGGTATTGTGTTTAATACTGAGCGATTCTAGTTTCTACAGATAGGCATTGTGGATTTCTTGAGTCATAGAGGGAGTTCTGTAGCTAGCTAACATATGGTACAGGTCCTGTCTGATGGTTATTTGGATGTGAAGAAGCTCTAGTGCAGTATGCTGCTTTATCAGCCTTGCTGTGAGTCTCTCCTGGATGAAGATATTGAGACACCTCCACCTTTTTCCACTTGCTTTACAATACCTGCTCTAAATGTGTAGAATGCATTATAGCCCTGCACAGCCGGAGTGCTTGCTGCCATTTTAAACCATATTGTAATCACTATGCAGATCTCAACATGCTCCAGGGTGAGAAGGGCCTGTAGGGAGTGGCGTTTCATGTTTAGTCTCCTAACATTGATCAATAACACCTTCATATTTTCCATTTCCTTGTTTCATTATGTTGGTACTTTAGCACTGCCTAAAAAAGGCACTATGGTGATGGGCAGTGCCTTTGCCAATAATCAAAACTCTAGAAGAGACAGCTACAGGACATCCCTGGCAAAGCAGTATGATATTTCGATAACATCCTCCCAGGCTGATAAATGTTGGACTCCCTTCAAATAACACCAAAAAACTAAGCCAATTATTGAAGTAAATTATGTTTTGCTCATAATGTGCCATCATCCTTGGATGAAGGAAGAATTCTGCAAAATGTTAGGCTCATATCCGTTGAAAATCAAAAGAAATAAAGCAGGGCAATAATACATGTGCTACAGTTATATATGTCAAGATTCAGCATTTGTTGACTGCTAATGAAAAAAAACAAACACCCGGATTCAGCAAGCCCTGCACAGCGTGCATGATTAGTGTAAGAGGTAATGTTGGCAATATGGCGGCCAAGCCATCCACGTACGTGCTCGTCTGACTTGCACGAGCGCTCTTGCACTAGCCCTGCACGTTCCCAGTCCCTGTATGCAAATTACCCCATTTGCAGGTGAAAACCATGCAAATGAGGTAAATCTGCTATCCAGGAAGCTGGATTCAGGCCATGAAGGACTAGTGTAATCTGCAGAAATGTACTCGGTTAGTAACCGAGTACATTTCTGCAAAATCCAAAACGGAGACATGACAGCTCCAAATAAAGGCTGCATATTACTGAGAAATCATGCCAATGGCCAAGTATAAGGGCATTGGCATTGCAAACAATACAAAAAGTAAAAAATTCAACTTTTATTTTATTTTCGCTGATCTCGGCTGTGTAAGCATAGGGCAGCGGTGCACAAACGGGATTGGTGGGAAAATAAGAAAATAAACCTAAAACAAGCATTCTAACTAAAAATCAATATTCTGCCATGCAAGTCAATGGCAGGCAAAAGACAACCTGGCCAGTGAATAGTGGTTGCTATGGGGGGAGGCTCAGTGTGACACATTTAACTATGCATTAGCAGGCAATCCTATGCAAATGAGGGGAAGGATAGTGAATCCCAGTTTTCCCCAGCATGTGAGGCAGGTCCAAACAGTGTAAGAGTAGGAATAGCTGAGCGCAAGACTAGGAGGTAGGTGACAACATGGGTGGGTGTGTCAGGCATATTGTAACCAGATTGGAACCCTGTGGCTTGGGTTTGCTCCTAGCTTAGCACAGCTAAGCTAGGGGGTGTGTCTAAATGTGCCTAGCACTCTTTACAAAGTATGATATTTCAATAACATCTGCGAGCTGCACACTGGATTTTACAGGAAGAAAAAATAAGTTAAACCAGGAAATAGCAGCAGTGTGCACATTTGAGTACTCTGTTTATGTGACGTGCCCTCAGGCTTAAACAGAAGGGCAATGGGAAGGGAAAACAGCAGTAGGAAGGTAATCAAGGAGTACTAGCTTAGCTGCCAGGTGAAATGTATCAGAACCAACCAATTACACAGGCAGCAGACCAGCCCAGCCCAGAACACTACTAGAAACTATGCAAACACCTACCCCTCTGGTGTTTCGCACACTCTACACCACCGCTGTAAACAAGCGAGGAACTTTTAACACTCACAACAGCAAAATGTTAGGGGCTGCAATAGCTATCATACAACTTGTGGAAGAGGCTGAAGATGGTGAGGATGTGAATGCTGCCGACCAACCCATAGTGAGGAGACGGAGAAGAGTGTACAGAACCAGGGTAACCTATCAAGGGCTACATGAGCTGGAGATAGTGGAGCACTATAGGGTGGACAGGGACCTCCTATAGAAAATTGTTGAGCTGTGCCAGCCACACCTCACACACAGAACTAACAGAGGGGAACCCATCCCAGTGGATACCAAGGTATGTGTAGCCTAAGAATAGTAGCTACAGGTACCTTCCAAAGGCCAACTGGGGGATATGATGGGGATTTCATAGGCATCAGCATCCAGGGTACTCCACCAGTTCCTGAATGCCATGTCAGCACATGTCGGTCAGCATGTATATTTCCCCATCACCCATGAGGCGTTGGCCAGCAATATGCGTCTCTTCCACCAAGTAGCAGAATACCCTGATGTAGTGGGAGCAACAGACTGCATGCACATATGCATCAAAGCACCACCCGATAACCGGGGTAGGGTCTACATTAACCACAAGGGCTTCCCCTCTATCAACTGCCAGGTTATGTGCGATGAATGTGTGTGCTGGCTGCCCTGGAAGCTATCACGATTCCCACATCTGGCATCTGACACAGCTGTACCAGAGATTTGCCAATGGGGACATCCCACACGGTCACCTAGTGGGTGATGTTGGATACACACTGGAGCCGTCGCTGATGACACTCATCAGAAATGCACACAAACCCAAACAAGAACTCCATAATGAGGCATATGCACAAACAAGAATCATAATAGAGCATGTGTTTGGGATGCTCAAGTCATGGTTCCGTTGCCTGGACACATCCGGTGGAGCCTTGCAGTACTCAACAACTACATGTACCCAAATTGTCCTTGTATGTACCATGTACACAATATGATCCTGCGAAACAGCTGCAGCAGGAACAGCATAGAGCAAGGCCACACAGACCCCCACCATTGCCAAGGCCTGCACAGGCACAGAGTGACTCAGAGGAGGAACAACCTGAGCCTGCCCCAGTAGGCAGAAGGAGGAGTGCCCAGTATGCCCTGGCCTTGGCAAAGAGACAACGCATAGCAGATGCACTGACACAGGAGGGACCCAGAGAATAACACCTCTCTCTGACTCTCACATACAGTAAAAGGGATGCCAAACATTACATTACCTGTGCCTAACCATATGTATGGTGTGTACTATGTGCATCCAACATAGCACCACCCTCAGTACTGGGACACCCACAAGCTAAGTGACTCACACATGCCAGTCAGGAGGGGGTCACATACCTAACAACAGTCACAGCCAGCAGGACAGGCGTAGACAAACACAAACAAATGCTGTACTACGGACTCTGAATGAGGGCTATGGGTAACCCCCCCCCCCCCGGCCTACACAGACAGACTACAGCAGGCCAAGCAGTGGGATGTCAGTTGTGAAGGCTAGGAAGTCAGAAACTAATATGTAGGTAATTAAAAGCTAAGAACTGTAGTACACTGGTATGCCTCTAGCCAGCACGATAAGTAAGACTACAGACTGAAATGGAGTACCTGACATACCGGTACAGTCCTAGCAAATGTGTACAAGTGACAGGTGTGCCCCCCCATCCTACATAGATATGTAGTAACAGTTGGGGTGCCTCCCAATCCTGTGTAGAAATAGTCAGGTGTGCCCTACACATCCTACGTAGAAATATAGTAACAGTCAGGTATGCCCCCCCCCCCCAATCCTGTGAAGAAATTTAGAAATAGTCGGGGGTTCTTCCCCGCTATGCAGAAATGTAGCAACAGTCAATGCCAAATGATCGATGGATACCCTGCAGACACAGCATGCTACCTGTCGGTGTACAACACAAAGGTCAGCACTGCAGTACAAACTACCTAGACTTGATCTGCACATGAAATACAGACGGTCATATTTGGTATGCTCACACACAGAGAAATGAAGGCAACATCAGTCAACAACATACTGAAAGGTCATACTGGGCATGCTCACACACTTAAACACATGAAGGTCATGTCTGCAAACACCAGTGGACCGGACATATCTGGCAGTTGCAGTTGTTAGTGCAGACACATGTCAATATGCACCAATCATGCCTTGCACACACAGTAGATAGGAATACAGACATATATGTTAGGACAACACACTAGAATAAGCCAAAGGTAGATGGACACAGATGTGTGGAAGAGGGTGACCATGACAAGGAGCCATCCAGGCCTGTCCCACCTAGCACACAGCCAGAGGGCCCCAAACACATGAGGTGCAGATTTCACTCATTGCAGATACTAGTGACCAGTACTTGTCAGCATCACAGACTTTGTGGTGCACGTGCCAGCTGTGCAACATGACTGTACAAGGAAGTAGTCATCTAGTAGCTGTATACATGTACCTGTGACATATGACCCTGTGTGTGGCCGCATGTGGCATGTAAACCCCTAGATGAATGGGTTATGGCCCATGCACACACCACCCTCCCCATAGCCCTATTATGACAAGTCTGCTGAGGTCATCCAATGTGAAATACACCTTTGGGAGAGCTGTAGCCCAGTAATCTCCATGGCGCATCACATAACTGCATACTGCTGTAGTGTGATAAACTAGTTAGGTAGGAGGTTTAACTCCAGACTTGGCAACTGTGAGTGTGTGTGTTTGTGTATGTCTAACTGTGTAGAGAGCAATGCTTTTTAGGCTACTCACACTCCTTACAATTCATATACTCAAATTTGGCAAGGCTGCTAATGTCACCCACCTAGAAATACACCTCTGGGAAAGTTGTAGCCCAGTAATCTCTGTAGCATGTCCTGTAACTGTGTACTACTATAGTGTGATAAAATAGTTAGGTGGGAGTTCTAACCTCAGACTTGCCAACAGTTTGTGTCCATGTCTGACTGTGTAAAGAGCAATGCTTTTTAGGGTACTCACACTCCTTACAATTCATATATCCAACTTTGGCAAGGCTGCTGATGTCACCCACCCAAAAATACACCTCTGGGAAGGTTGTAGCCCAGTAATCTCCGCAGTACATCCTATAAGTGTATACTGCTGTAGTGTAATAAAGTAGGTAGGTAGGAGGTCAAACCCCAGACTTGGCAATTGTGTGTGAGTCTGTGTGTTTGTGTGAATGTCTGTCTCTGACTGTGTAGAGAAAAATGCTTTTTAGGGTACTCACACTCCTTACAATTCATATACCCAGTGTTGGCAAGGCTGCTGATGTCATCCACCTAGAAATACACCTCTGGAAAGGGTATAGCCCAGTAATCTCCATAGTGCACCCTGTAACTGCTTACTGCTGTAGTGTGATAAAGTAGTTAGGTAGGAGGTCAAACCCCAGATTTAACAACTGTGTTTGTGTGAGTTTGTGTGAGTGTCTGACTGTGTAGAGAGCAATGCTTTTTAGGGTACTCACACTCTTTACAATTCATATACACAACTTTGGTAAGGCTGCTGATGTCACCCACCTAGAAATAAAACTCTGGGAAGAGGGAATTCTAGTGATCTTTGTAGCACATCCTGTAACTGTGTACTGCTGTAGTGTGATAAAATAGTTGGGCAGGTGTTCTAATCCCAGACAGTGTGTGTGTGTGTGTCTGTCTGTCGGACCCTTTCTGTATAGAGAGTAATGCTTTTTAGGGTATTCACACGCCTTACAATTCAAATACCAACTGTGGCAAGGCTGCTGATATCACCCACCTAGAAATACACCTCTAGGTAGGGTGTAGCCCAGTAATCTCTGTAGTGCATCATGTAACTACGTACTGCTGTAGTGTGATTTAAAACTGTGGTAGGGTTCCATCCCCACCCATGGCAGTTCTGGATTGTGTGTGTCTCACTGTCTGTGTAGGGAGCAATGCATTTTAGGCTACTCACTAGCAGTAAATTTCAAATGCCCTACTTTGGCAATCCTGCTGATGTCATTCATTGTGAAATATACCTTTGGGGAAGGCATTTTCTAATAATCCCCGTGCTGTGTCCTATAACAGCTCCATGCTGTAGTGTGATATAGACCTCAGTTAGGGATTCTATAACCACAAATGTTGGTTGTGGATGTTTTGTGTGAATCACTGTCTGTGTAGGGAGCAATGTATTTTAGGCTAGTCACTCACAGTAAATTTCAAATGCCCTACTTTGGCAAGCCTGCTGATGTCAGTCATTGTGAAATACACCATTAGGGAAACAGTACTCCAGTAATGTCTGTGGTGCGTACTATAATTGCATAGTTCTGTAGTGTAATAAACTAGTTAGCTAGGGGCTCTACTCTGAGACATGACAGGTGTGTGTGTGTGTGTGTGTGTGTGTGTGTGTGTGTGTGTGTGTGTGTGTGTGTGTGTGTGTGTGTGTGTGTGTGTGTGTGTGTGTGTTTGTAACTCGTATCCTGTGGAGAGGTGGTTGTGAGTGTGTGGCCAATGTGGAGCGGATTTTGCATATGTCTTATATGGTGGCCTTACTATATATCACAATGTCCACCATACAGTGATAAAAGATGTGAAATAGCTGAGAGGCTGGGGTGCAAAACCATACCCACACATGTGACATCAAGGCCAGGCAATCACAGTTAGCAACCCCAGTATTACTCAGAGCACACTCTCAACCTATGTCTCACACACACACACACACACACACACACGCACACATACACACACACACACACACACACACACACACACACACACACACACACACACACACACACACACACACACACACACACACACACACATGCCTAGGCAACAGTCAATATGTGATTAGTGCACTGCATATTGGCCACTGATAGTAACTATGGAGTGATAGCAGTGGGCTACAGAAGGCATGTCACCCTGTCCATCTGTCTAATATGCACATACGTGCAGACAGTGCACCTCCCCCATGTTCCCCAATGGACACTTGCACCACCTGTGGTGCCATCACATGTGACCCACAACGGACACACAATGCCTGACAACATGCCCTGTATGGACAGATGCCACTGACACCAGGGAATGCTGTTAGCATGCTCTCAATGTAGGTGCGGGGTAATCCTGCTGGCCATTACCAGTTCCTGCCACAGGTGGACAAGATTGGCACATCTGTTGATAATCTGTATTCACAACTTGGGCCAGACACCCCAGGTTCATAGGTAGGTACTAGGCTATTGGCCCTAGGGCCTATACAAGCCCAGCAAAAAAGGTACTCTGGCTTTTGCATCCCAAGAAAATTATTTTCCTGTGCCACTGTCGAGCAGAGCCACAAAACTGATCCCCGGGTTGAATTTCCTATTTCCCATCCAATCATCAAGATTTTTCTTGAAGAATGCTAATGAGGAGCTTTGTTTGATATAGACAGGTAGTATATTCCACAGTATGGGAAGTCTCTGGGACAGGAATCTATCCCTTCAGCATGTTCTGTTTATTGTGGTGACAAGGTTTAGGACCCTATAGCGTGTAGTTCCGAGGGATTGGGATTTATTTATGTGGAGCATGTCCAACAGCTCTGGGTTTGACATAGCTTTGTATGTTAGGCAGAGATCTCCTCTGAGTAGGCAATATGCGATGGAGTAAAGCTGGAGTTTTTTGAGACGGTCTGCTTAGGGCATCTGTTTAAGACCAGTAATCCTCTTTGTGAGATATTTCTGCACCTTTCCAGTTGTTGTAGATGCCTTGTGAGGTACATACCAAAAGGGACATTATACTCTATAATGGGTCTAATGAGTGATGAGTAGAGGGGAACAATGACCTCTTTTTTTCTGGATGAGAAACCTTTTGTGATGCGGTGTGCCACGTAGAAGGATTTCCTGACTACTGTGGTGATATAATTATCAAAGGAGAGACTACTGTCCACCTGTGTCCCAAGGTCTCTTATCACACTTTCAGTGTTAAGTATACTACCGCCTATGTTGCAGTTCATGGGTACAGAGTTTTTACCAAAGGGGATGACAATACACTTTTTGGCATTGAGCTTGAGGCCATGGCTTTGACACCAGGCATCTGTCTCGGTGAGGCCCTTTTGTAGGATGTCCACATAGTTAGGAGTTTCAATTATGACTCCTAGTTTGCAGTCATCTGCGAACTTCATTAGCCAAAGACCTTCTGTGTTAGCCTGTACTTCAGGGAAGTAGATACCAAACAGAAGAGGACCCAGTACTGAACCCTGTGGTCTCCACTTGTCACTGGTCTGAAGTCAGATTTGGAGTCTGCTACTTTCACAGAAGGTTCGGTCAGTGAGCCAGTTGGCAGCCCATCTTGTGACATAGGGATTTATACCTAGTTTAGTGAGTTTATCTATAATTCCAGAGTGGGGGATGCTGTCAAAAGCCTTGGCAAGATCTAGATAGGCTGTGTGAACCACCTTACACTCGTCTACGACTTTGGTGACTGCTTCAAAGAAGTCTATCAGGTTTAGGAGACATGATCTGCCTTTTACAAACCCGAACTGGGTGGGGTCCAGAGTTTGGAGATTACCAATGTCTTTGTTTATAAGTTCCATGACGATATGTTCCATGGCCTTGCAGACCAGGCTCATCAGGCTAATGGGGCAGTAGTTCCCAGGGTCTGTGGTGGCTCCCCCCTTGTGGAGTGGGGTAACCGTCACTGTGCGCTACTCAGCAGGCACAAAGCCTGAGGTGAGGCTATGTTTGAACATGGCATTTAGGTGGGGTGCCAGTTCGTTCTCTAGTTCATGGTGAGATCAAATCACAAACTAATCTCGCTGGAGGCCCTCATCCCACCCCCACCTGAAATAAAAAAGACCACAGTAAAGAACTTCTCGAAAGCCGACTTCACACTTCTAAAGACTAGTGTGGTCTCCTTTAAGGCCCCCGAGCCGGCGGAAAACAGTACCCAAGCCACTGAATCACTTACAAATGCCTTCTACCAGCACCTACAGGACTGCATGGATAAGGCAATCCCAAGAAAAACAAAGACTCTTTGTACCAAAGGCAAGCGTCCAGTCTGGTGGACCCCAGCCATAAAGAAACTCTACAACAAAAGGAGGAAGCTACTACAAGATAGAGCAAAATCCTTAAAAGGTAAGACACCTTTGATCACTACAAGTAAAAAACTAAGAGCTCTCATAAAATCATCCAAAGCAAACTTTGAGAGAAAAATAGCTAAAGACTCAAAAGACAATCATAAGGCCTTCTTTAGCTATGTTAGAAACCTGGGAGGAAACTCCCAGATATGCTCAGAACTAGTTCAAAATGATGTGAAGATTACTGATCCTACAGACATTGCCAACATACTGGCTGACAGGTTCAGTGCAAACTCCCCCAAAAGGAGAGATATCTATACCAAATGATTGCAGCCCCCAAACATCTCTAACGCCCAAGTGAGAACTGCTCTCTCCAAAGCAAAAAACACAGCAACCATGGGACCTGATGGTGTCCCCGGCTGTGTGCTCCATGAACTCAACGAGGAATTAAACCCACAGCTAGGACAGCTGTTTAATCATAGTCTCAACTCTGGATACGCACCCAGGAGTGGCGCTGACAGTGGTCCCACTTCATAAAGGAGGTGCCTCCACCGACCCTGGAAATTACCGGCCCATTAGCTTGACAAGCCTTATCTGCAAAGCCATGGAGAGGATCATAATGGATCTCATAAATAAAGACATAGGGAATTTGAAGACTTTGGATCCAACCCAGTTTGGCTTTGTCAAAGGCAGATCATGCCTTTAAACTTGGTTGACTTTTGAAACAGTCACCAAAGCCATTGATGAGGGAAAGGCAGTCCATACAGCCTACCTCGATCTGGCAAAGCCTTCGATACAATACCCACTGGGTATCATTGAAAAACTCATCAGCCTAAATATTAACCCATACATCACAAGATGGGTTGCAAACTGGCTGAGTGACAGAACCCACAGGGTCAGAGTTGCTGGCGCCATGTCAGACTCAAAGCCTGTCACAAGTGGTGTCCCACAGGGCTGAGTCCTGGGCCCACTCTTGTTCGGCATCTACTTTTCAAGTACAAGCAAACACAGGAGGGTTATGGCTGACAAAGTTTGCAGATGACTGCAAACTGGGCCCGTAGTCGAAAACACATCTGACACAGATATCCTTCAGAAGGGTCTCACATAAACGGATAACTGGTGCCAGAGCCATGGCCTAAAGTTAAATGCCAAAAAATGCATAGTCATACCCTTCGGAAAAACAAGGTTACCCTAGCTACCATATAGGTGGCAATCCACTGAGCACAGAAGAAGTTATCAGGGACCTGGGGACCCAGGTTGACAGTAGCCTGTCATTCGACACCCATGTAGCTAAAGTAGTTAGGAAGACCTTCTACATTGCCCACCTTATCATGAAGGGATTCACATCTAGATCAAGGGAGGTCATAGTTTCCCTATACTCATCACTCATCAGACCAATGATTGAGTACAATGCCCCATTCGGAATGTATCTGACCCGACACTTGCAGCAGCTGGAGAGGCCACAAAAGTTCCTCACCAAAAGGATAAAGGGTCTCAAAAATCTGTCCTATGCTGCCCGACTGAAAGAACTTCAGCTCTATTCAGTCACTTACCGCTTGCTCAGAGGTGACCTGTGCCTGACATACAAGGCCATGTCAAACCCAGATTTGATGAATATGCTTCACCTCAAAAAATCTAGATCCGTCAGAGCCACAAGGGCGGGAGACTTATACCTCAACATGGCTATTAATAGGACGTGCTGGAGAGATAGATTCATCACCCAAAGACTCCCTATGCTGTGGAACAAAATCCCGGTATATGTGAGGCAGAGCACCTCGCTGGCCTTGTTCAAGAGAAATCTTGACCAATGGATGGGAGATCGCAGATATACCCCAGGGATTACCTCAGTGTCACTGCTCGACAGAGGCACAGCAAAATAATGGGTATAGTTCCCCATACTAAAGGGGTGGCGTAAGCCACAAAACTATGGGCTAGGCTTGTAAATGCCCTCGGGCAGATAGCCTAGTATAAACCTATGAACCTATGAACCTATGTAGAACTCAGCCTGGGATGTTGTCTGGTCAATGGATGCTGTGTTCTTGGCTTTGGAGTGTGCGTTTTTTACCTGTGCAGCCGTGATTATAGGAACTTTCCATTCCTCCGGTATAGAGATGGGACCTTTATGGGGTGGGAGTGGGGTAAAGTTAGCACTGAAACTATCTGCGAGGATGTTGGCAATATCAGTTGGGTCTGTATATTTAGTGCCATTGTGCTGTAACTCAGAGCAGATCTGAGTGTTGCCATTGAGATTCTTGACATAGCTATAGAATGTTTTGTGGTTGTCTTTAGAATCAGTGGCAATTTTGTTTTCATAACTAGCTTTGGAGGATTTTATCAGGGATCGCAGCTTCTTACAGAAGCTGACTAGGGAGCTCCTCCACTCATGGGATTTTACTCTCTTTTGCAACAGTTTCTTTCTTCTGTTGCACAGTTTGTTTATGGCAGGGGGCCACCAGATTGGCTTCCTTTTTTGGAGGAGAGCATCTTGATTCTGTTTGGGATAGCACGATACATGCACTCGTGTAAGTGCTTATAAAGTGCAATTGTGTAGGATTCAGTAGTCGTAACTGTATTGTCCATCTGCATGGGTGTCATGAAGTTTACCACTTCTGTCTTAAGAAGCATGAAATTGGCTTTGGAGAACATTTTTACCATGGTTTCCTTAATGGGGGTGGGGGCAGGATGTGGATATCTAGGATAATTAGCTTATGGTCGGATCGGACCAATGAGGGGTTGACTGCAGGTGTGGAACACCAGTCACTCATGTTGGTAATGACTAGATCTAGGATATTGTTGCCCCTGGTGGGGGGTGTGGATAAGTTGATCCAGGGCACTGGAGTTTATGAATTCCAGAAAGCGTTGAGCGAAGGAGTTGGTACTTGAGTAATTTTCCCAGTTAATGGTGGGGTAGTTGAAATCGCCCATTATTAGGGTGTTTGGTTGAACCCTAATATTTTCCAGTACATCAAGAAAAGAGGAGTTGGAATCCTGGGACATGGTGGGGGATCTGTAGCAAGCTACAATTTGGATTGCAGTTTTGCCTAGAGTTAGTTGCACTTGGATGACCTCGGATGCATTATGCTGAGCAACTAGCCTGGAGGTGTGGATATCCTTAATGAATATGGACACACCTCCGCCTTTAGTGTTCCGGTCCAGGTTACATGGTCAAAAAGTGTGGTATGAGTTATAGCCTGGTATTGCAGGGATGCTCTCTAGAGCATTGAACCAGGTCTCAGTCACTGCACTGATATCGATGTTCTCCATTTTAAGGAGTGCCTCGAGTGAGTGCATTTTGAGATTTAGACTTCTAGCATTGAGTAGCATCACCCTCAGTTTTTGCTTGCCTCTTCCTGTTACAGTGGTGAATTTGTCATTTGAACCTTGCCTAAAAAAGGCACTATAGGGGTGGCAAAGAACATTAGCCAGTATCTGGAATCCCAGGAGTGACAGGTGCAGGCCATTTCTGGCAAAGCATCGTGGTCTTTCGACCATGTCATACCAAGCAGACAGATACTGGATCCCTTTAGAATGACACCAGACGCTTAGCCAATTGTTGAAGTCAATTATTTTGTCCTTGTACTGTGGTATCATTCTGGGTGATGGCAGAATGCTACTCAGGGCTAGGGTCATACCTGCCTGGGCTACAAGATCAGAGAGCTCTTCCATGTCTCTTTTCATGTAGTCAAGGGAGGTACATTTCAGGTTGTTCTCACCAACATGGACAATGACAGAATCATATTTTTACTTGTTGTGGAGTGACCTGAGTGCGTGGGGTATGTGGCAGATCCTGGCACCCGACAGTGTGTTGGGTATGTTGTTTTGCCTTATTAGCTGTGGTTGAGTGGCACACTGAGTCTGTGGGCTATGTGTCATTTCGGTTGTGTTGAGGGTGGGGTGGAGGTTGCTTGCATTTCTGCTTTGGAGGTCTTGGTTGCTTGAGCAGATTATTACTGAGAGCCTCCGCGAATGTTTTTGTGTTTCTATGTGTGGATTTTAGTGGTGTAGATTTAGTGAGACTGTGATGAGTGTGGTGTGGTGCAAGTGTTTACCTTCTCTTCTTGACTGTCAAGTTCATTCTTGGTTGAAGAGAGCTTTACCTCCAGTTTGGCTAGATAAGTGCATCTCTCACAGGTTGTAGTGTTGGGTGGTAGGAGGAAAGGGTTGTCTGTGTACATGAGGCAATTTCTAAATTGCCCCAAGATGCCCAGATTCATCATATAAGACAGGAGATAACACTGGGAGCCAGTCCTTGGGCATGCCTGAATAAAATACTATTTTCCTCTAGATAAGTGAGCAAAGTGAGTACAAGAGCTGTTTTTCTCTAAGCAAGTGAGGAAAGTAAGTACCAAAAACTGTTTTCCTCTAGGTAATGAGGAAGGTTGAGTGCTGAAGTAATTAGTAGCTTATTTAGTGCTTGCAATAGGTTCTGAACAAGTGCTGATCATGAACAAGCAAATTCAAGTGCTAAAACTAAGCATCTGTATCTGGACTAAACTAGTTACATGAAAGGGGGAAAACAAGTGCAAATGAGGGCTTTTAAATCAGAAAGTTGAGAGAGATGGAAAAACTGCCCAAATGGTCAATAACTACAATTTCTGGGCCAGGACACTCCTTATGTGGTGGATAGGTTACCTAGTGCTTATCACTCCCACTGATAAGCTAGAAGGCTCCCCTCCAACACAGAAAGCTTGGGAGGGGGCTCGGAAGCTTACATACAGTCCTGGATATAGCAAATCTGAATCTGGACTCCACTAGTTACAGGAAAGGTAGGAAACAGGCTTAGATTTTTTTTTATACAGAAAAGTAGCTAAAACAGCAGTAAAAACAATTCAAATGCAGTGCAAGCTAGCACACCTGAGTATGTAGCAATGTTATACCAAACAGTTTAAAAAAGGCAATTAAATTAAAAATGACTAAAAACAAGTGCAGAAGGAGTCTATTAGGTAGAATGGGGTAAAGAGATGGGACCAGGGGGGGAGTGCCCCAGATCAAATCTACAGTGGGGGCGGGCAACTGCATAAGCCTCCAAATTTAAACAATAAGACAGGAATAGGGAGGGTGGATAGGGGAAAAACAACACCTTCAGTAGAGATCTGAAAAACTATACAGTGAAGCAAAAATAACAGTGCTCAACTCTGACATCAGCCAGCAATGATATAAAATTAGTCAATCAACAATTAACAGTAAACAACTCTGAAGTGCCAGAAAAATATACTTAGCTCTGTATATCTCCAGATAGTTTGAAGAGCACTCTGTCAGGACACAGAAAGGCTCCAGCAATGATATGCAGGCTGTTACTCAGGGTCTAATTTTATGCAAGGAATCCTTGAGATAGATAACACACAGGATGTAAAAAGTACAGTTGTGTACACTTACCATAAATGTAGATGTTTGAGTGTATTCACTGTTGCAGTCATTTCATTTGGGTAATCTGCTGGCAGGTTGACCTATGTCAGCCTATAAAGCAATAAAGTCTTGGGTCCTGCGTCGATTGCTGTCCCTTCTTCCGTGATGTCAGGTCGTCAGGGGTGTATAACATGTAGCCGACGCCATTACATTAGTTTTTCTTGCCCCAGATGTCGGGTGCCCCCCAAATGGGGAGCAAATAAAATTAAAAACACAAAAAAATATACCTCCAACCAAAAACAAATACACCAAAAGGGCTTTTAAGCATAGTAAAAGAAAGTAGAGGTATAGCCAGAGAAAAATAGGGGGCTGGAGAGAGGGTAAACAGGACTGCAAAAGTGAATACACTTGAACATCTACATTTATGGTAAGTGTACACAACTGTATTATGTTCTTCGTGTTTCACTGTTGCAGTCATTGCATTTGGGTAGATTCCCAAAGCTATGGTTGGGTGAAGGGAATTATACAGCATTAGGACCAGCTATAAGGCCCTGCAGGACAGCAGTGGCAAAGCCAGCTCTGGATTCAGAGAAAAGTGGTAAATGGTAATGTTTGGTGAAAGTATGAACTGAGCTCCAGGTAGCAGCTTCTAAAATGTCCCTGGTAGGAACACCTCTGAGAAAGGTTGTTGAAGTAGATGCAGCCCTGGTGGAATGGGATCTGATCCCCTGGAGATAGTTTTTCCATGGTGCATATAGCAGAAACAAATACAATGGCTTATCCATTTGGAAATGGTTTGCTTTGAAATAGCCTCTCCCTCTGCCCCTGCATCAAATGCCATCAGCAGTTCAGATTTTCTTTGAGGTTTAGTTCTGTTCAAGTAAAATCTAAGTTGTCTGTGTACATCCAGTGAATGCAGAATCCGCTCCCCCTTGTTCTGTGAATTGGGAAAGAAAGTTGTCAAATGGATGGTCTGATTAAGAGCCACACTGGATACCATCTTAGGCATGAAGGATGGATTTGTCCTGAGAGGTAGCCTGTACGCATGAAAAATGATGAAAGGCTCCACTGCCATAAGAGCCTGTAATTCAGAAATCCTTCTAGCTGAAGTGACTGCTGAAAGGAAAGCTGTTTTTCAGGAGAGAAATGTTAAGTCTGCAGTAGCAGCTGGCTCGAAAGGAGGGAGAGTGAGCTTCTCTAATACAAAATTGAGGTCCCAGGCAGGGGTTGGAGCTCTCCTGGGTGTTCTTAACTTTTTGGCCCCTCTGAGATACTGCTTTAGCAGAGGATGAGAGAAGAGGGGAGGTTCTGTGTTGTAATGAGCTGAAATAGCTGAGGCATGGATTTTTATGGAAGAAAAGGACAGGCCCTTGTGAAGCATCTCAGTTAAGTATTGCAAAATCTGAGGAATACTGGGCACTGCTGTGCTTATCCCTTGTGATTGATTCCAGGCACAGGATTTTTTCCATTTGTCAGCATAACATTTTCTAGTACTAGGACTTCTCGCCTCCAAAATGACATCCATCACAGGTTTGTTGAGGGATGCTAAGGGTGAATTTAGGTGATTTGCCATACTGCAAGATTCAAAGTTTGGAGCTGAGTGGGCAGAATTTGGTTGTTCTGCTGAGACAGTAAGTAAGGTATCTGAGGCAGGTGCCACGGTGGAAGGTGTGACACACTGCACAGGAGTGGATACCAGTGTTGCCGAGGTCAGTCTGGGGCAATCAAAATCATTTTTGGTTTGTCCTGTTTGACTTTTAGTAGAACTTTAGAGAGCAGAGGCAGAGGGGGAAAGGCATAGACTGATAGGTTTTTCCAGCTGAAGGATAGAGCATCCACTTTCCAGGCTTTTTTTGTGATGAGTTCCTGTGCATAATTTGTCCAACTGATAGTTTTGGGTTGAGGCAAAAAGATCTATGTCTGGGCTCCCCCATTTACATGTCAACATGTTGAAAATCCGTGGTTCCCGTTTCCATTCATGTGGGTCCATGAGATTTCTGCTTAGTTCATCTGCCAGAGTATTCAGCTTTCCTGGCAGGAATTGAGCTTGCAGTTGTACTTGATAGGTCAAGGCTGTGTTCCACAATGCCATGGCTAGTCTGCAAAGGGGATAGGAGTGTGTACCCCCCCCCTGCTTGTTTATGTACCACATAACCGTGGTGTTGTCTGTTTTTATCATTAATTGTCCTGGATAAAGGTAGGCCTTGAAGGCTGTCAGTGCATTCTGTACAGCTAGCATTTCTTTTTGATTGATATGAAGATGCATTTGATTTGGGCTCCATTTGCCCTGAATGCACTTCCCTGCCAGATGAGCCCCCCAAGCATAGTCTGATGCATCTGTAGTTAGGGTTTGGGTGGCAGGGGTTGGTGCGAATGGCAGTCCATTGTTTTGGTGGCAGGCCTCTGCCCACCATAGGAACTCTAGCTGCAGGCAAGGTATGATAGGAATCATTGTTTCCAGGTTGTGACAATGCTGACTCCATAGACTTTTTAAATACCACTGAAGTTTCCTCATATGCAGTCTTGTACATGGAATTAGAAGAATGCAGGAGGCCATGAACCCCAAGGCTTTCAGTATTTGTCTTGCAGAAAGCAGAGTTTTTGTGGCCATCTGTTTGAAGTATGTCACCAAATGAATTTGCTATCTGGGCAGTTGTATTCAAGCTTGCACCCAGGAATGTAATTCTTTGAGAGGGTACCAGTTGGGATTTCTTTTCATTTATAGTGTACCCTAGACAAGTTAGAACCCTTTTTACAAACACCAGATGTTTTAGAAGAATGTCCCTGAATTAGACAATTGTCCAGGTATGGATATATTTGAATATTTCTTTGCCTGCAAAATGCAATTACTGGAGCCAGGCACTTTGTAAAGACCCTGGGCACAGTAGATAAGCCAAAGGGCAGTGCAGAGAACTGGTAATGCATGAAGCCTGCTTTGAAGCAGAGGTATCTTCTGCAAATTCCCTGATTGGGATATGCAGGTAAGCCTCTTTTAAATCTAGAGTTGCCAACCAGGCATCTTTACCTAGCATAGGAAGTAACTGGTGCAGAGTCAGCATCTTCAATTTTGGGATGTTCAGAAAGGTGTTTAGAGTAGATAAGTCCAGAACTGGACGCCAAGATTTGTCTTTTCTGGGTACCAGGAAAAGACTTGAATAGAAACCTTGTCCCTTTTCCTCTTTTGGTACTAGTTGAATAGCCCCCATGCTCATGAGGGAAAGTACTTGTTTCTGGGCCTCTGCCCACTGATTTGGGGGCAGGTCTGGCCATCCGTTTGGAATTGGCAACATGTGGAAATGAAATCTGTATCCCTGGGATACTATATTTACAACCCAGTTTTTTGCATGAAGAACCAGTTTTCCCCCAAAGGGACAGCTAAAAGGTAAGAGCTTGGTAAGTGTAAAGGGAACTCATTGAGACTGCTTACCATAGAGAGGTGTCTTGTTGTATCCAGATTTGGAAGAGGAGGCACCTCATTGTTTTGTTCTGAAAGTCCCTTGGGACTGAAACCTGGTGCCTTTGGAATGTTTGGGTTTGACTTGAGTGGCTTTCAAAGGGACTGGAAAGGACCAGTTTTTAGTAGGCCAGTGTCTACTAAATCTTGGAGGTTGTACTTGTAAGAAATCTTTCACAGTTTGCATAGATTTAGCTTTATCTTCCATCTTTTTTAGAACTTCTTCAGTCTTATTACCAAAGAGATGGTCCTGTTGTAAAGGAGCATCTAACAATTTTGCTTTAACATGATCAGGCAGATTTTGCTCTTTGATCCAAGCATGCCTTCTTAGCACAGACCCAGTTACAGCAACCCTGCAAGAGGCCTCCAAAGAATCAAAACCAAATTGCAAAGTATGTTTTCCAACTTGTTCAGCTGAATGCAATAAATCCTGTAAATCTTTATTTTCACACAGTCAGAAGTCAACATCATTTTCTGTTTAAGCAGTCCCATGATATGCTGCTGATATTTTAGCATATGAAGTTGACAGTTTAAATCCCTGATTGCCAGGGTTGCAGAAGTGTAAACCTTCTTACCCCATCTATCCAGCACCCTGGAATCTCTATCAGAATGGGTAGGATTTTTAGCAGTAGAAGCCTTAATGCCCTTTGGACCCTGAGAAATGGTTTCAGGATCTGCAACAGGATTTTTGAAAAGGAATTTGTGGGAGTCAGGAACCCTGTAGTATCTGTCTGACTTACAAGGAGCTGGAGACAGAGAATCAGGAGCCATACTAGATTCTGAAAAAAACATCATCAACAATGTCTAGAACAGGGGGTATAGCCAAAGGCCTATGCTGAGGAAGAAGACGAAAATCCCTGAGTCTATTTTTAGATTCAGAAAAATCCTGACTTTCCCAGTGGAAATGTTCCCTTAAGGTATGCAAAGTTTCCCCAAAAGAAAAATCCTCAGGGGGGAAAGCAGAAGTAATGGAATCTTCTGTATCAGTGTCCCCATAAGTAGGTATAGACAATTCCTGTTCATTAGAAGAGTCAGAAGAAATAGAATCCTGTTCAGAAGATTCATAATCAACATCTTGCCTAGGCCTCTTAGAAGGGGGGGGGGGTGGCTGCCCCTAATCAGAGTAACTAAATCTTCAGTCATTTTGGTCATTTATTTTTTAGGCATAGGGGCCTGCACATGTGGCCCAGGCATCGTTTTTTAGACATAGGTCGAGATTTTGGGCTTAGTTTTGAAGATGGCATCGGTCTAATATACAAATCTGTAGGCCTGAAAACACCCTCAGAAGCCAGTGCCTGCACAGCGGCTCCAGACCTATCCAAGGTAGAGACATCGCAGGTTCCATAATTGAAGCATCTCGCAGCATACCGGACTCTGAATGGGTCTGAGTAGAGGCCTGCAAATCAGAAGTAGCGGGTATCAGGGGCCGCGAAAGCACCTCACTGAGTACCGGCGAACTGGCAACAGGCTTAGGAGAAGCTTCGTCGGCGGTTTTGGACCTCAGTGGCCTGTCTCTGTCTTTTTCTTTGCATTATTTAGGTATTCTGGAAGACGGATTGCTAACCGACATTTCTGGATAATTAAAGCATGAGCCAAAATATTTAGAAGCAAAAATGTACCGACGTTTGATAGTGCATTGATTAAATAAAGCACAGAACCGACAGCAAGATACATTGTGGTCAGAGCCTAGGCAAGGAATACAGTACAAATGAAAATCCTTATGAGGCATTTGCTTCCCACAAGTAATGCAATTATTAACTTTTACTGACATTGGTAAGGAGCAAGAAAAAGTTTCCCCAATGGGGTACTTAGCTTTTTAGTTGAAGACTTCGGATCTGAAACTCGAAAACAAAAATTTCAGGAGTCGGCCGAGCAGCCCTTGCGAACTTCTTCTGCTTCAGGCACCACGTGGCAAGAAAGACTAATGTAATGGTGTCAGCTGCATGTTTTATACCCCTGATGACCTGACGTCACGGAAGAAGGGACAGCAACTGACGCAGGACCCAAGACTTTGTTAATCAGGCTGACTGAGGGCAACCTGCCAGCAGATTACCCAAATGTAATGACTGCAACAGTGAAACATGAAGAACATCCAGTTATACCAACTTAAGACACAGAAAAATAGGGGGAGGTGGGGAATAATACCTTCAGCAGAGAGCTGAAAAACTATTCAGTGAAGCAAAATAACAGTGCACAACTCTGAAGTCAGCCAGCAATGATATAAAATTAGTCAAGAAACAATTAAAAGTACACAACGCTGAAATGCCAGAAAAATATATTTAGCTCTGTATATCTCCAGATAGTTTGAAGAGCACTCTGTCAGGACACAGGAAGGCTCCAGCAATGATATGCAGGCTGTTACTAAGAGGGTCTAATTTTATGCAAGTAATCCTTGAGATAGTCAGATAACACACAGGATGTAAAACCAGTTATACCAACTTAAGACACAGAGAAATATGGGGAGGTGAGGAAAAACACCTTCAGCAGAGATCTAAACAACTATACAGTGAAGCAAAAATAACAGTGCACAACTCTAAAGTCAGCCAGCAATGGTATAAAATTAGTCAAGCAACAATTAACAGTACACAACTCTGAAGTGCCAGAAAAATATACTTAGCTCTGCATATCTCCAGATAGTTTGAAGAGCACTCTGTCAGGACACAAGAAGGCTCCAGAAATTATATGGATGTGAACATACGCACCATACAACATACACACACAAACACACAGGGTGCCAGTATTGACATGCATGGGTGCATGTCTGCACGGGTGTGTGGTGGCTGACTGTGCCAGATGCTGTACAAGGCTAGGCAAAGGGTATACAGTTCCACAGGTCAATGTACATGCATGTGAGAGGTGTGCACATCCCAGATACCATCCATGTCATGGACTAAGGAACACATACATGGCAAGCGATGCACAGCATTGGCCACACACAATAGTCACACAGTTGACTGGATGGAGGATACAATACTCACCTGTGTGGGCAAATGCAGACACTACAGCCCTGAGCCACAATGCAGACCATTGTCATGTGGCCTGATGCCAAGGTATACCCATCGCCTAGCCTTGTACAGCCATCTGGCACAGTCGACCACCACACACCCGTGCAGACATGCACCCATGCATATCAGTACTGGCACCCTGTGTGTTTGTGTGTGTGTTGTATGGTGTGTATGCTCACATCCACACTCCCAACAACCCCCACGGGCATACTAAAGCATGCTGTCTGATGTCAGACACCTCCCCATACCCTTTGCCCATACAACCCCCTGTATGACCCGTGTAGTGCATGTGATACCTGCACAGTGATGTGTTGTGGCAATCCCACTACTGATGAGTTGTACTCCTGGCCCTGCCAAGTGTGTCAATGTGTGTGCGTCCCTGTGAGAGTGTGGCTGTGTTGATGCTGGCACCTGTTCATGCAGACAGGCACATGTATGTCACCTACCATATAGCTACCGTATCCCTGTTGCAGATGTCACTCACCATCACATATATGTTCTGAGTACTCCACAGCAGGTAATCCATGTGGTGCATCCAATAACTGCATCAAACTGTAATAGCACTATATAGTTGTCAGGGGTTTGATACCCTGTGTTGGTAGGTGTGTGACATAAACATGCTTCAGTTTTACTCTCCCACCCTTCCCTGACATATCTTTGTCTCTGGCTGCCTCTCCAACCCCCTCTCTGGTGGATGTGGAGACCTACACCTGCTTTGCTTAGGCAGCAGCATGTGTATTTCACGTGATGCTCATGATCAGCTGATGGCCTCTGCATGAATTGCAGTCCTCCTCTAGCTGATTGCATGTGAAACAGCTGTGGTAACATTCCCATAACCAATTGCATGGAAACACACTCCAATATTTAGGAACATCATGGTGGTGTTGGCCCTTTTCATTCATTGTGAGCAGGAACTAGATCTGTTGTTTGGCAAACATCATCTCAGATGGATTGCGGATTTACCTCTAACAACATACACTGTGGAAAGAGGGCAACAAACAGGAGGGGGATGTGCCTGACCTGACTACAGACTATAAATGCTGCTATACTGCATTTGGAGTAATGTTGGTTTAACAGTGTTTGTGTGGATATGGCTGTCATACATGTCTCAATAACTGCCATGTCAATTCCATGTTTATGAGGAATCCCCATCTGCAAGGTCATCTGCAGACTGGGCAGTGTAGTGTTGTGCCTTTGGTTTCATGTGTTACAAATGGAGCGCCTATCTGTGGACTGCAGAAGGTAGTGTAAGGATTGCAGTCTGTAGATTGTGAAAGCCGTGATAGTTACTGATGTCATACCCCTCATAGGACATATGCTGCAACAAACCCTGTTACAACAGTAAATGTATGCGGTTATCACAGCAACATGTCAATATTGGCCCTGTGTATGTGCTTCCATCCACATCTCTGTCAACCTTTGTACATATGCATGAAGTGGTGCATATGTGCTGTACACCATAATTAGTGTCATCATATCTGATAACAAGCCAGTGATATACCCGACTGCTACACATGTTATGTACAGTAGGGGTTATATTTCATGAAATAACCTGGACATTCTGTGGATGTTTGTACAGTACTGAGGTCTGTGTACTTATGGTGAATGTTGACAGTGTATGTATTGTTAATATGTACTTTATCCTGTGTACAGACTGTGGTAGATGTCATTGTTCTAGTTCCCCTCCTGTTTGATGTTACATGCTTATCCACTGTTTGGTACTGTATTTGCATACATGTTTGTAGGGCCATACACACAAGTGTCCCATACCACAGACAGCCTTCAGACCAAATTGTGTAGCAGCCCAGTATATGTAGGGTTAGTCTGTGAGTGGCACATATGAGAATGGTGTAGAACAGATAGTCCATATACTGTAATATTATGATAGCCTATTATATGTGGCTGTGTTCACATTGGTTGTGGTTATGCACTTTCACACAGGTGTATCTTACCTTGTGCTGTGACATGCCTGTTGAGCCTGCTATATATGCAGGTACATGTGCATTCCCTCATAGTAGATGTAGGCCAGTGTTGAACCAGTCTGCCTGCAGCCTGCACAGTGCATTATTACATGCCTAACAGCTTAGTGTACTTGCCCAGTGAGATGTCATGTGCAGATACTTGCCAGATGTACTGCTGCCGGGCCTCCCTTAACAGTCATGTATGTCAGCCGGAGCAGTGGTATGATGTACAGATGTATGTCAATATCTAGTGGGTAGTATATGACCATGGCACCCCTGTACCAGCAGTCATTATGTGTCAGGCCAGACATGGGTATGTGAATGCATAACTTACAGTGGCAAATGTATACCAGTCGTTATGTGTTATACCCATCAACATGGATGTCTACATCCATATTGTCAGGCATAGTACACATGTTTTGCACTAAGGGCTTATGTGTTTACCTCTGGACTGTACAGAGTGTGTCAGAATTTCCACATATATTGGCCAATATCTCTGCTGCAGTCCACAGCGGCATTACGTGCTAGCAACTGTACTGTACAATGATGTCCTTAGGATGTCTGTCAGTAGCCAATGGCACACGTTATAAGCAGATGTGACCTCCCACACACACCATGTCTGTTAAGACAATCCCAATGACAATAGCAATAGTACTATTAATATACCTGGTATACATACCTGACATCCCCTTCAACTGCAACATTGGGACTATAGGGGCTGGGGTAGGGCTACACTCCATATCCAGGACATATGATGGAAATATATGTACATGTACTTATCCAGATAGCCATATATATATGATTACACATGTGTAGTACTTCCAATTACCATTGG
>NW_025049081.1:0-27500 GCF_019279795.1 Protopterus annectens | reverse complement strand
AAATGAAGCCCATATATATATGGTGCATAAGGTCTGTACACCATTAGTTATTGACATCATACCTGATAACAAGTCAGTCAGATAACAGACTGCTGGACATGTTGTGTGTAGTAGAGGCTGTTTCTGAGGACATTACCTGGACATTCTGTGTTTGTGTGTACAGTACTATGGTCTATGTACGTAGGGCAGGGGTCTGCGGCCTTCACTATCCTAAGAGCCATTCCTGACCCCTCACCCACCGAACTAATTTCATTGGGAGGCATAACAGCTATCTGTCTCCTACAATGAAGATAGCAGAGCATATACAGTTTCATATATAGTTATACTAAATATAATTAAGTGTATAAGGACAATACCTAACATATGTCCATAATTGTGTTCCTGTGTTGGGATTGCTGGATCTCGTGTGTGTGTGTGTGTGTGTGTGTGTGTGTGTGTGTGTGTGTGTGTGTGTGTGTGTGTGTGTGTGTGTGTGTGTGTGTGTGCGGTAGAGTGCCCATTAATCCTCAGAGGTACAAGGAGCCACTACAGCAGGGTTGAAGACACATGTGGCTCCAGATCCGCAGGTTGCAGACCACTGAGTTAGGATGATTGATGACTGTATGTGTATTGCACTTACAAACCATGGGCTCTGTACAGACTTTGGTAGATGCCATTGTTCTGTGTCCTGTTCTATCTGATGTTACATGCTGCTTCAGTGTTAAGCTTGCATATCATATGTGGCTGTGGCTGCATTGACACTGGATGTTGGTATGCATTTTCTCACAGGTGTCTGCTATGCTATGCTGTGACCTGCGTGTCAAGCCCACTATAATCGCATGTACATGTATATTCCCCTATACAATATGTATTCCAGTGTTGTGGCAGTCTGTCTGTAGTTTGCCCAGTGCTTTGTGACATGCCTAGCAGCCTACTATACATACCTAGTGTGCTGTTATGTCCAGTGTTTTGCAAGACTTACTGATGCCAGGCCAGCATAACTGTTGTGTATTTCTGACAAAGCAGTGGTATGCTGTACAGATATATGTCATTACCTACTGGGTAATATGTGGCCATGTGAACTCAGCAGCACCAGGTATTATGTGTCTGGACAGACTGATGTGTGTGTGTGTGCATACACTGTGTGGGCATATGTACCCCAGTATTGTCGTGATATACCCATGCACATGGCTAGTAACATCCACATTGGGGGTGTGGTCCACATGTCTGGCATAAATGGGACATGTGTACACTTCTGTACTGACCACAGAGTGCCAGATTGTCCACATATATTGGTCATATCCCTGCTGTAGTCCACAGGATCATTACTGTGCTGGCAGTGGTTCCGTACTATGCTGCCCCTAGGATGTCTGTCCATAGGCAATGGTTCACATGTCTACAGCAGATGTGACCTCCCACACCCAACATGTCTGTTAAGACACCCGTATGACAGTGGCAACAGTCTACACATGTACCCGCAATACATCCATGACATCCCCTTGCACTCTGGGGTTGGGACTATTGGTACTGAGGTAGGACTCTACTCCATGCTCTAGACATATGGTAAACATATATGTGTACACATATATCCACATATCTATGTAGATATATATATATATATATATATATATATATATATATATATATATATATATACATATGCATATCCACGTACATATATGGACATATATATATATCCACATATATATATGGGGATATATATGCACATATATGCATATAAATACTCACACATATACATATACACAGCAATGACTTCAGCAAGTGGCTAAGCATCTGATGTCATTCAAAGGGGAGCCAGTATCTGTCTGCCTGGGACGACAAGATGTACAAACCATGTTGCCTTGGCAGAGATGGTCTTCACGTGTTGCTCCTGGGATTCAGGTTACTGACTACAACTCTTGGCACCCCCATAGTGCCTTATTTAGGCAAGGTTGAAAGGACAAAACCACCACTGTAACAGATAAAAGCATGCAAAACTGACAGTAATGCGACTCAATGCTAGAAGTCTAAACCTAAAAAGGTACTCTCTTGAGCCACACCTACAAATGGGGGACATTGATATCTGTGCAGTAACTGGGACCTGGTTCAGTGCTCCAGAGAGCACACCTGTAATACCTGCCTACAACCCTTATCACACATGTTGGGCAACAAACCTAGACCACAACACTACAGGTGAAGGAGTGTCCATATTCACCAAGGTCATTCACACCTCCAGCCTAGAGTCCAACACAATGCATCTGAGAATCACCAGATGCAACTAACACTAGGTAAGACTGCAATCCAAATTGTAGCTTGCTACAGATCCCCCTCCATGGGCCAAGGTTCTCACTACACCATTATAAACATACTGGATATTATTAAGATACAACCAAACACCATAATACTGGGTGATTCCAAATACTCTGCCATTAATTGAGAAAACAACTCGTGTAACATCACCCTTTACCAGCGGTTCCTGGAAGTCATACATTCGAATCCCCTGGATCAACTAATCCATTGTCCAACCAGGGTCTCCAATATCCTAGACCTTGTTATTACCAACATGGGAGTAAGATGCTCCACACCAGTGGTCAACCCCTCATATGTCAGGTCTGACCATAAGGTAATCATCGTTGACATCCACATTCCACTCCCACCCACCAGTAAGGAAACTCCATAAATATCCTCTGCAAAGCCAATGCCATGCTACTCAAGTCAGAAGTGACAAATCTCATGACACCCATGGAGATGGGAGCTGAAAGTGCAACTGGTGAATTCTACACTACGGCACTGTATGGGCACATCCACTTGTGCATGAATTGTGCTATCCTAAATAGAACCAAAACACTGCCCTTCAAACAAGGAAGCCAATCTTGTGCTCCACTGCCATGAACAAACTATACAACAAAAGGAAGACACTGTTGCAGAAAAAAGGATAATCCCAAAATGCAAACTGCTCCCTTACCAGCCTCAGTAAGAAGCTGAGATCCCTCAAAATCTGCCACATCTTGTTACATAAATATAATTGCCATAGATTCCAAAGACAACCACAAGGCATAGAAGTTATGTCCAGGATCTAAACGTCAATGCTCAGAACTGCTCCGAGTTACAACAGAATGACATTAAATATACTGATTCAAAGGAGTTTGCCAATATCCAGGCAGACCAATTTAGTTCTACATTCAGCCTTCTCTCACCCCCTAAATGGCCCATCTCAGTAACAAAAGGTTGCCAAATTCCAGTAATCATGGCCACACAGGTGGAAACTGCCATATCCACTACTAGGAATACAGCATCCATGGGACCAGATGACATCTCTGGCTGTGTACTACATGAAATACAAAATAACCCTACATCTCACCTAAGTCCCATTTTTATCATAGCCTCACCTCAGGCTTCTATGCCACTGACTGGTGCACAGCTACAGTTATCACACTCCACAAGGGGGAATCCACCTTGGATTCTAGGAACTATCATCCCATCAGTCTGACGAGCCTGATCTGCAAGGGCATGGAATGCATTATTATGCAACTTATAAACAAAGACATTGGCAACCAGCAAACACTGGACCCCACCCAGGTTGGGCACGTGAAGGGCCGATCTTGTCTCCTGAACCTGATTGACTACTTTGATTTAGTCTCTGGAGCTGTGGAGGAGGGTAAGGCAGTCCACACAGCCTACCTGGACTTGGTCAAGGCCTTCAACAACACCCACCACTCTAGAGATATAGTTAAATGTATGAAGCTGGCCATAAACAACTGTGTCACTCGATGGGTTGCCAACTGACTTACCAACGGAACCCAGACTGTAAACGTAGCCATGTGCAATCCCTGCTCTGGGCAAGTGACAATTGGAGTATGTCAGGGTTGGTCCTGGGACAGCTCTTGTTTGGCATTATTATGTTATTATTATTATTATTATTATTATTATTATAGCCTAGTCAATTAGCCCTTGTGAGACTCAAACCCTGCACCTTGTGTTTGTAAGGCAAACACTTTAACCATTAGGCCACCCTCCCACTGATGTACAGGCCAACACTACAGAACTCTGACTGCCAAAGTTCACAGATGACTGCAAACTGGGAGCCATTATTGCATCCCCAAATTATGTGGATATTCTACAACATGGCGTTACAGAAACAGATGCTTGGTGCCAGAGGCATGGGCTCAATCTTAATGCCAAGTAATGTATAGTTATCCCCTTTGGAAATACCATGTACCCATGAATTACCACATAGGTGGCAGTACACTAAATACCGAAAGTGTGCTGATAGACATTAGGGACACAGGTGAACAGTGGTCTCATCTTCATTAACCACATTGCCACAACAGTAAGGAAATCCTTCTATGTGGCACACCTCATTACTGAGAGCTTTACATCAAGAAAAAAGGAGGTAATTGTCCCACTGTACTCATCCCTCATTACACCCTGTATAGAGTACAAAGCCCTATTTGGTATGTACCTCGCAAGACAGCTGCAACAGCTAGAAAGGCAGTGGAAATACCTCACTATAAGAATCACAGGCATCAAACAGATGGCCTATGCTGACCATCTAGAAATTCTCCAGCTATACTCTGTGGCATATTGTCTACAGAGAGGCTATCTCTGCGTAACATACAAGGCTATGCCAAACCCTGGGAAATGACATCTGTAATATATGTATGTACTGCCATGTACAGTACATGTGTCTATGTGTTGTCATTGCAGTAGCAAAGGGTATTGAGTGTCATGTCTGGGACACACAAATATATGAGACCTGTACAGCACTGTTATCCATGTGAATGTGTGACATGCAAAGGTAGCAACCCAACGTATGTGCTGTCACATTGGCATGTAGTATAACATGGCATTACTACTGTCGACAGTGCTGTCCCAGGGAAGGGTAGAGTGCTAACATTACTACTGACAACAAGCAAACCTGTGGGCATAGCTGCACTCTGAGGGCTCACTGTCATGTTCCTGGTGTGTGGGCTGTGTCACCATATATATCCCATTCTGGATAATAATCAGACATGTGGAATGTAACTGTAGAGTACCGTCTGTACAGCACATGTTACTGAGGGCTTACAACATGTAGTAATGGCATACTTATTGTTGTCAAACATCCATCTGTTGACACATTCATCCTACTGCATAGCTACTCACCAAACTGGTGTCTGTCAGTCCTCTACAGATGTGCAGATAGCAGGTATCCAGCTGGGATATGTACAGACAACCTATGCTTGATTGACACTGATATGTGTGGCCAGCTGTGTATTACCTGTCACATATAGGAGCCATCACCATTTATGGGCCGCATGCTACGGGTACCTACACTACACTACCACAGTCACCTGAACATACTTGGGTTCAAGTCTCCATCACAGACACTATCCATGTGTTGTAATACATGTTGCATGCATGTCAACTGGATCACCTCAGTGGCCATGTGCAGAAGGCACCCAGAGGATTGGCTGATGCGTGTTACTCTCACCCTGCCATTCACTAACGTGTTGTCTGTCAATAGATTGCCTGCCAGCACATGGCAGATGGCATGATACCAATGTACACACACCCCCTACACATCCATTCCCTCCATGGACAATAGCCAGGTACACAGCTGTGACCACCTGCAGCAATACACCACAGTATTGACATGTGTACGTGTGCATTACTGAGGATAGCATTGTTTGTGTGTGAATACACCTGTAGTTGTAAATTCCATGACAGCTTTCACAACCACCTCCACTCCCATTGCCATAGTCAGATGTGGCCGCTGCTGTATTGAATATGACACATACCCTGTTACACTCCTCTCCCTAACAACTAGATGTGCCTTGGAGTACCAGCACAACAGTGTTGTACAAATGGGTCGATAGGCATGGGAATCTCATTGATGTCTGTCATGTGCGTATGTGTGCATGTCTGCATATCTGCAGGGTACACCATTCCGAGGCCACATACTCCTATTGCACTACACATTGCCACACCGTAGTACAGATAGTGTTGTCACTGCCCATAGGTGTGGCATCACAATGCAACACCCTACTATGCCTGTGGCATGTGCATTACATGCATATCCCTGTGATACCACTGTTGTGATATGCAATGGGTTGTATTGCCGTCATGGTCAATGTGTGATAGTGGGTATGTCAAAGTATCATGATTGGTTCCAGTGTGTACAATATCTATTGAGGGATGTGGGTGCTGTTTACATTGTCATTACACCATGGTACACCCGGTATATGTCCCACGTACCACTTTTTGGTGACCACTGTCACCATCACCCATACAGGTAACTGATAACAGGATACAGCCCAGTTACACATGTGCTGTGTGCAGCCTACCTGTAACACATTGGACACATGGACTAGTTAGTTAGCAACAATATGCCCAGGTCTCTAAAATGTGTGTCTGCCTGTTATGTGTCTGTCAATGTGTATATGATGGTATGACACACTATGCATTCTCCATATACAAACATTAAATCCCCCATTACCATATAGTACATGTCTGTGGATGTTCTGAATGTAACCAGGTACACACCTCACCTTAAACGAGGTGTGGTGTGTGCAATGAAAGCCACACAGTTCAGTAGCACTACATACCTAGGTAGGGTCTATTCACAGTGTTGCCAAGTAAGGATGTGTGTGTATGTCGATGGGTTGACATAAGGGTGCAGATTATACATGTACCAGCAGGTCACCTATCAATGTGGCACAGGCAATAACTGTTATACAAACCTGTGACATGTGTGCAACTGTATACCAGATATGTCATGGCTATGGTGTCACCACAGTGTCATACCCTTGTGGAATATGACTGCAGACCATCCTCCTCCTGACACGTACACCTACAACATAAATGGATAATATTATGGAGATAATCAATCAGTGTTACTAACAGCTGAAATGCATCATAGCTGCATGGCTACACTACCTGACATGTATGCATTACACATTACCCTGACATCTTACACTGCAGTACATTTCAGCACTGTATTACAGTCACCGTGTGCATCAGAACCATATTAGCCTGTCCCTGTATCGATGTTATGGATGACAGGAATGTGGCACAGGTATCATCATATGCACAGGGTGTGTTGCTGGTTTGCCTGAGGCTGAGAGTGGTCCATACATTTGTCACCATGTGTGTGGGTGAGGAGTTTAATTCATTGATTGGGGCATGGTGATGTGGTGTGTCGGTATGGGGTTGCCTTAGGTGTGGTTGCATAGTGTGTGAGTATGCATGCACACAGTTCTGCCATGTTGCTGCCCTATACAGGTGTTGTTGGACAACTGCAGACCATACCTGGCAGGGTGTGCAGTTCACCACATCTAGCCACAAACACACTAACTGTGCCTGCCAGGGGTTCCATGGGCACGTGCAGGTACAGACCTTGAGGTGCTACCCTCCCCTGATGATGACAGATGTCCGTTGGAACTCTGTCCCACCTGGGACTGGCCATGTGCACAAGGCCTGCTGTGGTGTGGTGTGGACAGCATCCCCAGTGGTGTGCTGGGGGCTGGTACTGCCACTACAGAAGTGGCTTGGCACCCTGGCACATCCACGTTGACTGCCAGCTGCTGGTACTTCTGGTCTAAGTCCACGCAGCCATCACACCACTCCCACCACATGTTCAAGCACTGACAAACCATGGTCAAGGAGGCCCACCATTTCACCCCACCATCTATCCATGACCTTGGTCTGTTCATGGAGGGCAGCAGCAAGTTCATGGATGTTTCCACTTACAGATGTGAAAGTAGCCCTTTGCAGCCTCAGACCCTCTCTGGTGTAAATTTCCATATGTGCCTGCACCTCCATTACAGCCTAAAACATGCTCCTGGTGGTACAAGTTGTGGCACCTCTGCCAGGGGCATGATGACCAGTGACCCTCCCATGAGCACCATGGTACATCTGCCGATCTGATGCCATGCCGGACATCTGGCTATGCTGACTGTTACCCAACACAGTCGGCATGGACACCACACTTTCCTGGTCACTGGCACCAACTGCCAACTGTCCCTCTGCTATGGCCACTTGTGATGGGGTTTGTAGGGGCACTGTAACTGTGTGCGGGCTTGGGGTGGCTAGGAGGGTGATGACAAATGACAGCGCAGTGTCGGCCTCTGACAACCCCACCTGTACCTCAACAGTACCATCATAATCATCATGGGTGTCTGTACAGACAACTTCCTCAGATTGCATGCAGGAGGGACCCTGACACACCTTGCCACCTGTGGGGGAAACAAACACACACTTTAAGACCTGTACAGCATTGCATAACAGTACATACATTTACAAACACACACACGCACACACACGCACACACACGCACACACACACACACACACACACACACACACACACACACACACACACACACCTGTACACCAACACACATGGACAGACCACCTTACTACCCCCTTTCCCTGGGTTTACAGACAGTCCCGCATTCAGTTACGTATGTTCCCCATCCTGCATGGCACTTGCTAACATACACTCATTAATACTACCCATTAACATATCATTCCTCTCCATGCCTACATGCATGATCACAACACATGACCTGTTACTCCATCACTTCCCTGACATGAGTGGAGTAAGTTGTACATGACCTCACTGCTGTCATCCAATTACCCTGTGTATGTCCAGTCATGGTGTACATGGCCCCTATATGGTTTGGGCTGCTACATTCACTACATATGTCACACACAGGAGTCTTATACTACAGTCTTGCTCAGTCCATGCCACATCTGCTGCACAATCAACCCATCATGTGGACAACAGTAATATCCGGATACACTCACTGATGTGCTCTGGTAATTCCCCATTGCATTACTAGTGCTGCATACGTGGGTAGCCAGTTATCTATCTGCTGCTGGCAATATGATGTGTATACCTGGTGTGTACTTTCCCTCTCGATGCATGTTCCATGCTACAGACCTTGTTATGCTATCAGCTGTCCTGTATTCACATATCAGACAGGTTGTCCTGGTGTCTCATATGTCACTCCATGTACATGTACAGGACAATCCCAAGGAGGCGCACTGCCATGTGATCAATCCCACTATCACCTGTGCATACATGGACACCCACACAAACAGACACACATGTAAACACACATCTGACATGCATCGACCACGCTCCACTCCACCAGATTGCACTTGCAGACACAATCAACACCCCCCCACACACACATACATCTGAGGTTGCACAACCTTTGTACACACAGTCCTCCCATTACCCTTCTGTCAGCATGCCTAACATATAGTACTCAGCATGCAGTGCAACTATAGTGACTTCATGATAGTGCCAGTATACGTGTGTGTGATGCATGGGCTGTGTTAGTAGGTGATGGCCCTTCCCCTTGTTAACACTGCACCCATATACAAAGTGTTACTGTAGACCTGTTCTGCACCCTGCCTTGTACTGTTCACCATACCTCACAGCTGTACAAACCATTGCTGCATATATAGTACTGTGTCAGATATGTCAGCTCCAATGCTCACAGCCCCTATGTGTTAGAGGAACTCATACCTGAAATGATATGTGCACAGATATCATTTGTGAATGTCTGATGTCTGCTTTACAGATCACAACATAAGTGGTGCATGTATGACCAGTACAAGACTATTACACTGACAACCACCAGACCTTACCATGGCTATGGGGGTGCCCTACACATGTTCCACAACTCTGCATGGTTGCAAGGTCTACTCGTGCACATTCCTTGGAGTGCACACATTGCTGTCACTATTGCTGTGGGGTCAGGGTTACATCTGCCACAGTTACTTAACCTGGTTGTGTGCAGTTACAGCCATGAGGGTGTTGTTTCACACATGTCCCTACCGTAGGCCATGTGTCCTGCCATACTTCACATAAGTGGACACATTTCACAATGGCAGGATGTTAGTTATCTTGCATGTGTCTCTTGTACCCTTCTGATACCCCATCATGGTCTCTACTGTGATGCAGTACATTTCACAGCAACAAAACATGAACATGTACAGCATGCAGTATGGGTAAGTGTGTTAGATGCATGCATGGAATACTCCATAGCTATTACATGCCCAGTGCATTGTCAAGCATGAACATGAACCATAGTCACCGGCTACGGGCTGCTGCCTTGGTGGTATCCTGGAGGGACCTACATAAGAGTGTGAGAAATTTGATGTCAGTGGCCACAGCTGGGGCATTCTTAATGGGTGAGTGCAGCATTACGGTACATCAACAATAGAAGTCCACAATACTACAGCTTATGCACAACTGTTTATTACTACTACACAGCAACAGACTATGTATATGACATCTCAGATTTGCATAATGTACCTGTACAGATGTGGATGCACACACAAGAGTGGTGCACTGATGTGCCCTGGAGCGTTACCTGCACACTCCTCAGCCGGCATGTCGGTGGCACCCACCTCCACAATGTGCCCTGCCAGTTGTTGGTGCTGCAAGTGGGCAGGTGCCACAAGGCTGCTGAGAAGCTTCTCCATACGGGTGAGGGGTGGGTGGACGGCTTGCCCCCCTTGTTGTGAGGTGGTCCTCCCGTACAGTAGCTGCACGCCAATGTACATGGAAAAGCAGGTTTGTGCAATGATGCCGGACCTGCTCATAGCTGCGGTTCTGCATGCTGACATCATTGACCCTGTTGACTAGATCATTCCACAGGGTGGTCCTCTCCTGCTGATGATGGGCTGTCCAGCCAAACAGCAGTTGGTAGTGCTGTACCATGTCTTCTACAATTACATCTGTTTCGGCAGCACTGAAAGCTGGCAATCGGGTGTGAGCCATCTTCCCTGGAAGACATAAAGATGGAAACAGGTCTGAGCAACTCATACAGCAGGGTTACCATAGTTCTTAGTACACATCTCTGCCTCCCCACCATATAAGCTGCAAAAAAGCGTTCACAGAATGCAATTGGTATGTCAGCAGCTTACCTACCATTGAGACATATGTTGTATTCTACCAAGCTTTGTGCTATGTGTTTGCAACACACTTTGTGCTATGTGTTTGTAGCCATGTTCCCTGTAGGGACACACGGTAGCGTTGTCGCCTCACAGCAAGATGTTCTCCCATTCAGTTCTCGGCTGGAGCACCTTCTGTGTGGATTCTGAATGTCCTCCCCACGGTCGAGTGGCATTCAAAAGACATGCGTGAATGGGCATGCCTTCGTTGAAGGTTGGGCGTCGGGCTGGCACCTTGGCACCATAAAGTTGACTGCCAATCATAAGCAAACTGGAGTTCCGCTGTGGCGACCGACCCCTAACCGGGAAAAGCCGAAAGAAAAACAATATAGATATATATATATATATATATATATATATATATATATGTACATATATGTGTAGATATATCTTGTGGGTTGTTTATATACCTATATCTATATGAGTGTCTGTGTATCTGTAGACATACACAAATAATTATATATCACACAGATATTTATCTATATCTGGGGTGCATACAGACATCTTGTCCACATTCTGTAACTGTCTTTCATTCACAGCTGCGCTGTTCTGTCTTGCTGCAACACAGGCAGGTGTCATTTGTGAACACAGACTAACATTAGGGTGGTATATATGGTGAGAGATTGCTGGTAAGCCTATTATACACCTATGGCATTTGTGCATGCTACATTACACATTAACATGACTGTCCTGCAAGTGGTGTGCTCTGACATTTATGTGTCTATCATGACGGCAGTACTTCCACCACCATGCCCCCCACAAATACTGACATTAATATATTTGAACAAATGGTCGAACGTGATTTTCGAAGATTATGTGCACAACAAAAGCAGATACGGGACAATTTAACTATTGAAGAGAGGAAGGATGCTACCAAATAGGTGGCAATCCACTGAGCACAGAAGAAGTTATCAGGGACCTGGGGACCCAGGTTGATAGTAGTCTGTCATTCGACACCCATGTAGCTAAAGTAGTTAGGAAGACCTTCTACGTTGCCCACCTTATCATGAAGGGATTCTCATCTAGATCAAGGGAGGTCATAGTCTCCCTATACTCATCACTCATCAGACCAATGATTGAGTACAATGCCCCATTCGGAATGTATCTGACCCGACACTTGCAGCAGCTGGAGAGGCCACAAAAGTTCCTCACCAAAAGGATGAAGGGTCTCAAACATCTGTCCTATGCTGCCCGACTGAAAGAACTCCAGATCTATTCAGTCGCCACCGCTGCTCAGAGGTGACCTTGCCTAACGCATAAGGCCATGTCAAACCCAGATTTGATGAATATGCTTCACCTCAAAAATCTAGATCCGTCAGAGCCACAAGGGGGAGACTTAAACCTACACAGCTATTAATAGGACGTGCTGGAGAGATAGATTCATCACCCAAAGACTCCTATGCTGTGGAATAAAATCCCGGTATATGTGAGGCAGAGCACCTCGCTGCCCTTGTTCAAGAGAAATCTTGACCAATGGATGGGAGATCGCAGATATACCCCAGGGATTACCTCAGTGTCACTGCTTGACAGAGGCACAGCAAAATAATGGGTATAGTTCCCCATACTAAAGGGGTGGCGTAAGCCACAAAACTATGGGCTAGGCTTGTAAATGCCCTCGGGCAGATAGCCTAGTATGAACCTATGAACCTATGAACCTATGAAGGTTATTAGTGAACTAACGGTGACCAATGATTATAGATGTATGCGACCTGACAAGGGGGGTGGGATGGTCATCATGAGTAAAATGGATTACAATGGGGCTATGATGAAGATGTTAGGTGATGAAGGCACATATAGTAGAGTGTCAAGACATGAAATAAATAGGGCATACAGTAAGATTGATTTGTACCTTTTGGATGCAATCTACCAAGGAGCCATCAATGAAGATGAACTTGATTATCTTAGTGTTAAATTTCCAAAATTACCTATATTATTTGGAATTCCCAAGGTTCACAAGGGTGTTGACCATCTTACTTTTAGACCCATTGTCTCAGCAAGGGGATCTAAGACGGAACCTATGGCAGCCTTTGTGGACCAAGTTTGTAAGAAGGCACTTGTGGATACACCACACATTGTTAAGGATTCCTGGCACTGCCTGGAGAGACTTAGAGCAGTAAGTGAAGTGGATGTTGAGTCCTATGGTTTTTTAACCATAGATGTGGTGAATCTTTTTTCAACTATTCCCCACACTGAGGGGTTGGAATTATTTCACGACAGTTTAATGAGTAGTGCAAGTTTCGATTTAGAGAGGCTCAACATCTGTCTAGATTTCATAAGATTTATTTTGACAAGTAACTACCTAACATTTGAAGGAGAAATCTATCAACAGATTAAAGGGGTGGCGATGGGGGCCCGTTGTGCCCCGGTCTAGGCAAACCTGGTCCTATTGTCATGGGAAAGATGTCATATTTTATCTTCAGTTTTTAGGGAGCACATTGTGATGTACAGTAGGTTCCTTGATGACATCCTAATCCTTTGGAAGGGCACTGAAAGTGAAGTCATTGACTTCATGACACACATTAATCAAACTACTGAGTTTCACAGATTTACATATACGTGGAACATGACATCAATTAATTATTTGGACATTTGTATTTCTAAACAAGAAGGGAAGCTTGTAAGTAATATCTATAGAAAACCGAGTTTTTCTAATTCCATGTTACACTTTAACAGTTGTCACCCCTTCCATCAGAGGAAGGGTGTGATTAAAGGGCAAATGGTCCGACTTTCAAGGTTGGTTAGTAACGACGAAATGTTTAAGAAAGAGATGTATACCTTGATAGGTTTATTTATTGAAAGAGGATATCCCCTGAATCTATTACTTAAAACAAAAAAGGAGATTTATAGGAAAAGAAAGACTGTGTATACTCCTATACTTAAGGGTTTAGACAACATGGCATTAGTACAAGGAAAAAATAAGGAAGTGATGGATTTTGAGAAAGACAGTCTTACCTTCGTTTTGAAGTTCAACGATATGGCTAATGAATTTTGTAACAGTATAAGGATTAATTGGAATCACTGTATCAATGAACAAACAAGAAAAATATTGGGAGGAAATCCAAAAATTGTCTATAGTCGAGGAAATAACATCAAAAATATTCTGGAAAGGGAGATTAAAAGCTACAATAGATCTAGGGTGAGTAAGTGTGGAAATTGTAGCGCTTGTAGATTTATTGCTGAAGGGAGTTACACATGTGTAGGTGGTTACGGACTTACATTGGCATGCCCTGGTTTATGTAATTGTAACACAAGGAATTGTGTATATGTAGCATCGTGTGCTTCCTGTGATGCTTACTATATTGGCATGACTACTCGTAAGTTACGAGAAAGAATTTGTGAGCACATTAGATGTATAAGGAACAGGGATGTGCACAATGCTTTATATTTGCACAGTGGGGTGTGTAGTAACTTCACTAAATTTCTGTTTTTCATCATAGACAGGGTGATGCCTTTTACCCCTGGTGACATAAACAATAGGGTGGCAGTCCTGGAATCTGAGTGGCAGATGAGATTAAATGCCACCAGATTCCCTGGTTTAAATGACCATATTTCTTTAAAACCACATTTAAAGTTAAGAGCCAGTATAATATGAAGTGCGTATGATTGCACATGCTATTAATTATTAAGTATCAACTGTTCGATTTTGTGGGACAACATATGTACAGTAACCAGTTATGAATTCAATCAATCAATTAGTTTATTCATTTTTGTATTTATGTAAATAGTTTAAGTATCTTATTGAATAATTGTGTATTTGTCAAGCAAAGTTTGGGTTGGTTTCAATGGCATGGTTTTATATGTAGATATGAGGATATCAATAATAATAAGCACCTTCAGATCGCAAAATGAAATTGAATATTGAATATATTGTAGTTTATAATTTTGTATCAACATAAATGTATATACATATTTATATTTAAACATTTTTTTTTTTTTATATATACATTTATTTATTCATTTTTTACATTTTACTACATTATTTTGTTCTTTTATTTTTATATTTATTTATTCCATTTATTGGTTGCTTTCATTTTTATGAGAGATATTCCTTTAAAGAAGTAATGGAATATTTAATTGACTGATTGTGTGAGTCATGGTGTATGATTTGCTATTTAAGTATGGATGAATTAGTGTTTCAACAGACTCTGATGATACCAGTTTAACTGGTGAAAGCGCTTAGTCTGTATGTTTAACGTTGGAATAAAAGGATTTTGCTTTCGTGTGTTGGTGTTGGTGTTCCTGCATTCTGAAATTGCTGTTGTGGATTACTGTCTTTTTACATAGTTGTGGATCCTGGTTTGGATTCCTATCATCTGGTTTTGTGCATACAGACATCTTGTCCACATTCTGTAACTGTCTTTCATTCACAGCTGCACTGTTCTGTCTTGCTGCAACACAGGCAGGTGTCATTTGTGAACACAGACTAACATTAGGGTGGTATATATGGTGAGAGATTGCTGGTAAGCCTATTATACACCTAGGGCATTTGTGCATGCTACATTACACATTAACATGACTGTCCTGCAAGTGGTGTGCTCTGACATTTATGTGTCTATCATGACGGCAGTACTTCCACCACCAGCTATTGCCCACACTAACATAGCAAACACAGATATTATGGCTTGCATCTTTGTCATTCATTGCTGATCTGCACAGTTGGCAGGTATGTCCCACTGCCTACAGGGACAGACAGAATTGTCCAGAGCAGTTGTTCAGCAGAACATCATTACAGGGACAACTACAGATGGCACATATAAATCATTCCACATCATATATCCTATTATTCTGTACCACATACTACATTCAATTCCATACATTTGTGTTTCACATAATTAGGAGAAATGGCAGTGGAATTTTTAACTAGATTTGATTAATGAAATTTTGGAAAGTCAAAGGATGCCTGAGGAGTGGAGAAAAAGTGTTTTGGTACCTATCTTTAAGAATAAGGGTGATGTGCAGAGCTGCAGTAACTACAGAGGGATAAAATTGATCAGTCACAGCTTGAAGTTATGGGAGAGAGTAGTAGAAGCTAGGTTAAGAAGGGAGGTGATGATTAGTGATCAGCAGTATGGTTTCATGCCAAGAAAGCACACTACAGATGCGAAGTTTGCTCTGAGAGTATTATTGGAGAAATACAGAGAAGGTCAGAAGGAGTTGCATTGTGTCTTTGTAGACTTGGAGAAAGCATATGACAGGGTGCCTAGAGAAGAGTTGTGGTATTGTATGAGGAAGTCGGGAGTGGCAGAGAAGTATGTAAGAGTGGTACAGGATATGTACAAGGGTAGTGTGACAGTGGTGAGGACTGCAGTGGGAGTGACAGATCCGTTTAAGGTGGAGGTGGGATTACATCAAGGATCAGCTCTGAGTCCTTTCTTATTTGCAGTGGTGATGGACAGGTTGACAGATGAGATCAGACAGGAGGCCCCGTGGACTATGATGTTTGCAGATGACATTGTGATCTGTAGTGAGAGTAGGAATCAGGTTGAGGAGACTCTGGAGAGGTGGAGATATGCTCTAGAGAGCAGAGGAATGAAGGTCAGCAGGGCTAAGACAGAATATATGTGTGTAAATGAGAGGGAGGGTAGAGGAATGGTGAGGATGCAGGGAGTAGACTTAGTAAAGGTGGACGAGTTTGAGTACTTGGGATCAACAGTTCAGAGTAATGGTGAATGTGGAAGAGAGGTGAAGAAGAGAGTACAGGCAGGGTGGAATGGATGGAGAAGAGTGTCAGGAGTGATTTGTGATAGGCAGGTACCAGTAAGAGTGAAAGGGAAGGTCTACAAGACAGTAGTGAGACCAGCTATGTTATATGGGTTGGAGACAGTGGCATTAACAAAAAGGCAGGAGTCAGAGCTGGATGTGGCAGAGTTAAAGATGTTAAGATTTGCACTCGGTGTGACTAGGATGGATAGGATTAGGAATCAGTATATTAGAGGGTCAGCTCATGTTGGACAGTTTGGAGACAAAGCAAGAGAGACGAGATTGCATTGGTTTGGACATGTGCTGAGGAGGGATGATGGGTATATTGGGAAAAAGATGCTAAGGATGGAGCTGCCAGGTAAGAGGAAAAGAGGAAGGCCTAAGATAAGGTTTGTGGACGTGGTGAGAGAGGACATGCAGGCGGTTGGTGTGACAGAGTAAGATGCAGAGGATAGGAAGAAATGGAAAGAGATGATCCGCTGTGGCGACCCCTAACGGGAAAAGCTGAAAGATGATGATGATGATGTGACATCTTTCTGTTCTTTGTGGTTATTATTTTGTGTGTGTGTGTGTGTGTGTGTGTGTGTGTGTGTGTGTGTGTGTGTGTGTCTCTCTCTCTCTCTCTCTCTCTCTCTCTCTCTCTCTCCACTAGAGTGATTGAGCTGGTTTTAATGGATTGCAGCATGGCTTTTGTAGGTGATGCACATGATCAGGTGATGGGCTCTGCACCAATCAGTGTGCAACAGTTGCTAACTGCATGCAGCCTGCTGTGTAGTATTTTGGATAGCCACTGTCATGGCAACCCAGTACTATAAAATACTGACTCATGTGGGCGTTGTCCCTTAACCTTTCCAGTATGGAGGACATCCTTCCTGTATGTGGGCAGCAGGTTGCAATACCTCTTACAGCTGGACTTGCAGACACAGGCCAACTACACATTTGTATGAGGTTACAGACCTACAGGCAGAGTGAGTAGTGTTGTTATGTGCATTGTATATTGCTGGTCTTGCAATGTTTGTGTGTACATAGTAGTTTAGGATGGAATGCAGTCTGTCTGCATAGCTCTCAACTGTGGGCCTATCCACATGATGGCCAGTGGATTGTCTGTTTGATTTTGTCTGTGCACCACACGGGTCTTGTCCTAGATATATCACTGGCAATCTGTTGCATGCTATCAGTACATGGCTACATCCATCTGTATTTCTGATGTCTTATTCCTGCATAAGGGTATGTTGCAACAAATCCTGTAACACCAGCAATTTCCAGGGTGTGTAACAGCAATATTGCAAGTATGGCCCATTGTTCCTGCCTCTGTCCTCCACATATATGGCAGGTTTTGTCCTACTGTGATACAGTTAGGAGTTGTTAGGTAATGGCCTATCATTATTTACTGCTAGCATTCCTGCTATCATCCCAGTCATATAGTGGACTCCCACAAAATATGTTGGCCAGGGTCCATACATGTGACAGATACATTGACATTACCACAATTAATACATTTCCCCTAGGTCTTGACTACAGGGTGTAATTGGAGGCTGCCGAACTACATCTGTAATTGTTGATTGTTACATATCTTGAAGGCAAATCCTTTGTTTACTGTTGTACTAACTGAAGGCCTTGGCCTGGACAGCATAATATGTTATATATCCACATTGCTTGCATCTACTGATTTGTGTGGGCCTTGCATTAATCACTAATTAAACATTTCAAAATTGATGGCATACATTACTGTATAGAATGCATATAAAGGTTTTCTGTGTATGCATACCTGTGTGTGGTGTCATGTCCTTTGAATTGTGAGTGGGTATATGTTTAATGTAAGTATTCTCATTTGTGGAAATGGTTGCCACACTACATATGTCCCAGATACCAGTTACAGGGCTTGTGGCTGAGGGATATACTTTGCACCCAGTACGCCCACACTACTTCTACATATGTATGGCTACTAATACCTTTTGTCTATGTATATGTGTATGTACCTATATATATCTCATATATCTTATATAAATATATATATATATATATATATATATATATATATATATATATATATATATATATATACAGCTAAGCAATGCTAACCTCCGGTTACAGTTTTTTGCAGTCAGTTAGCTTCTACTTTGCTTAATCTGTGTAGGCAATGCTTAACCCCATGCAAACACACTTGAACATGCTTATTAGTGCTTATATATGCTTACTACTGCTTATTTGTGCTTACATCTGCTTACTAGTGCCTTATTCATTATGACACTGACACTTCACATGTGCATTTAATGCATTACTCCAGTTTACATTTAAATGTTATTTAGTAAGTTATACAGCAAAACAATGTGCATATACAGATTTCACATGGAAAATGGAATGTGCTGCAGTGGGACTCGAGCCAGGAATGAGTGTTCATTAGGCAGATGCTCTGCCCACTACACTATTGCTGTGCTGCTTCATTTGCATATATCTTCCTTGTTATCATCTTCAGCCTTTTAAGCTACTTTAACTGTAGCTGAGCAATGGGCACACCCGTGCACCTACAGTTAGCTTTAATCAGTGTTTTAAAAAAATATAAGGGTTTCTTTATTTACTTTTTTGGTACTGTTGCTGTTGTACACATGGGGAACTGTTGGTGGGGATATGCAGAAACCTATGAGCGATCTCATTCATCTCTTAACACTTTCTACTTTTCTACGTTGCAGGGGCATGTTTATTCTGAGAGCTCTGCTCTCAGACAAGCCACCTGCACTCGTACACGCTCCATGTAAGCCTGGGAGCTCGGGCAGCGCGCCTTCATTAATATTCATGGCACGCTGCAGTCCTGCTCCTAAACAGGCGTTTCCATGCAGGACTAGACTAGTCCTGCACAGAAGATTAGTAAGTCTGGGGTAAAGTTTTTCTACTCACAAGTATCTCAGTGGGTTGTAAATGAACTTTAGGGAGGAATGACCTAAGGTGTCACTGACACACAACAAAGTGATGCTGAGAGACAAAGTATGTTTTAAACTGATGCTAACATTTACAGCAGCGTTCTTACCAAACTGAGTGTGATAAAGGTTACTGAGGCTCTAAAAGTAATGTTGATAAATAAGCAGGGTGATTACTAAAGTAGAACTTACTGAAAATATTGTTGGGGCTGTAGTACAATATGTGATAGAATTCTGTAGTAACATCAAGGAAAATATTTGTTATAAAGAAATCACAAATTAATACACTAAGTGGTGTGGTTGACAAAAAATAAGTTCTACTGAAAACGTTTTATAGACAAATAAAAGAAAGTCAATCCAAAATCCATGTGTCTGCTGAGTGCTTAAAATGATAAAGAGCAAATCTGGCATGAATTGCAAACCGACTATGAGTTACCAGCCCACGTAAAAAGGGAGAGATTACAAAAATATAAAATAAAGTTCCAGTTAATGTTGTTATCAGTGAGTAATGTAAGACTATTAAACATAAATCTGATTTGGTTCATAATTTGTTAGAGATCCTTGATTCTGGCATAAGGTGGAAATCAGGGTTTCGTAGATGCTTATCTCTTTAAGGGAGGAATCTCCGGGGTGCTAGCAGTTACAGTATGCACAGCTGTTGCTGATCAAGGTGAGCATTTAATTCAGAAGGCTTTCTGAAAGTTCATAAAAAGGGATGCACATCATTAAAGAGAACTGACAACCAAAGAAAAGAATGAGGATTGCTTTTAGAAAGGGTCAAAGCGGCTGAGAGTTTAGTTTGAGAATGTGAAAAGTAAACAGATAGTTAAAACAGCTTGTACAATGTATTATTTGAACAAAGTGATGTAGATATGTGCATGTGCAAACAGATGTCCTAGCAGAAACCTTTCATGGGCTTACTAAACAGGTTTGAAATATAAAGAAAATTGTGGTCAAAATGCACTGCAAACCAGAGCCAGATACAGCTCAAGGCATCATGAGTTTCAGTGCATTTTCAAGGAAAGAGAAATTTACTGCTGCTTATGCCAAATCCACTTTCAATGTGCAACTGTTTTTTTAGCAAATGGCAGTCAGTGTTTGTGCTGTTGAATTTGGAAGCGGTGTTAGTAGCACAATAGGTAATATATTTGCCTTTGGGACAGATAATTGAGGGTTTTACTCCCACACCCTGTAGATGGATTGCTGACACTGTGGTGAACGTTAAGGTGGGATGGGGGTGCTGCATTTCTGAGTATTTCCTCTTTTGGATGAGATACCTAGTAATTATGAACTTGTTGGTTTGCCAGCCATTGCAATATCGCCAGCTTACCACCTTTTTTTTTTTTTTTTTAATTTAACATAAACAATTAATTCTTTCTGGGGCAGTAGGCACTGAATTTGTAGATGAAACACTGAAATGTAAAGTTGTCTGACAGTAGTAACCTCTTCATTAGTTACAGATCTTTTTAATGTGGAATTATTCAGATGACTTTTATTTCTGCAAAGATGCAAAGATTTTATGTATTGACTGATATTGGAGAATTGTAATGACAGAAGTCTGAGTGGCCGTTTATGTTTGAAATTTACTGATTTGGCTAGTTTTGTCATTATTTGTTCATATATGTTGTTTCATTGCTTACTGGAAAATGTTCAAAACTTCTAATTTAAAGCACACTGTAACAAGTGGTGCTGTATTATACAAGGAATATAATTTACTGCAATCAGCAAGGTGAATCAAATAGCACATGCACTTATGCATGATTCTAAAAATGAGTGCAAGGAGCCTATGGTCTGAAAACAGCCCACGGGCCAACTTAGATGCACCACTGACTGACCCGATGCATTTTCTTTGAATGTGAGTTTCAAAAGCAGATAGGTTTACTATCCATTTTAAGTCTGTTTTCTTTGTGAGACTGTATTGTTTGTTTACCAAATGGTTATCAGTGTATGTGCTATAAAATTGAAATAAAAGATTTAAATTAAATCCAGCTATCTGCAATCATTGTAGAGCTAAAGAAGAAAATAACATGCACACTGACAGGTTTGAACAGTGTTTATGGTATCTGGGGAGAAATAGCCAAATAATGGAAAACTGGAATGTCTCTGTGGGGATGGGGCAGCTGGCTCTGCATGGAGGTACAATCCATTACCCTGCCTTGGGTCCCATTTGACCATGAGCTGGCACTGCTGCAGACTACAGAGGGTGAAAGAAACCTTGACTCAAAATGAATTGCTCTGGGTAGAAAACATACAGACTCAAAATATAAAGGGGCTGGAGACAGAGCCTGTGTGTGTTGTGTGTACAAAGAGTAAAGTCTATAAATACAAGACATTCTTAGTTAGAATTGTGGTCTTAAAATAAGTGCTGTCTAAATATCGTTCAGTGGTGAAACTTGTTACAGCATTCAAAATGTTAATAAAATGCTGTATTCTAGAATATAAGCAAAAACATTAATGTAGATGAATGGAATTTAGAAGATAAAGAGCATTCTGAAAAAAAATGTTCTCTTCTGAAGTACAACTCTTGTTTTGGCCTTGATGGGAGAAAATAATATGTTATATACCAAACTTCAGCAACTAAATAGAATTTTGACTCAAGAATACAAAAGGCCACTCAATAACACTACAGAATCAGAAAGGGTTTACTCAGCAATTGTTGGGGTTGAAGTTAGAAAAAGCTATTGCATGATGAATACCAAAAACTAGCCTCACCCATTACATTAGAGGGGTACTAGTTACCAATGAAAGTCTGCCCTTGAGTAGAGCACTGGGCCTTAATGGTCTTACCCCTGAGGTCTTTAAGGAATTTAAGGACATACCTGGGGGCCTTTATTAGATATCTTCCTAGAAAGTAAAGCTAACAGAGTCCTTCCCTCAGAAGTCCTTATAGCCAAAGTATTGATGTTCCCCAAACCTAACAAAAATAAAGTGTCACCTGTTAGTCATCATCCAATTTCATTACTATGTTGGAATTAAAAATCTATGCCAAAATTATATCATAGAATAATGGGATCTATATTAAAATCTTGAAAGCCCTAGTCATCGAATATGAAAACACTGACACATATTCCGTGAACTGTGAATACACCGAACACCCTAAACCATTAAATTCAAAAACTCGTACCGCTATAGTTGTCCCACCCCACCGACCGCTACATACTACCTACCCAAACAAACTAAATAAACCACATACATACACTAACCAAAGCCCTACTTCTAGCCCTAAACTAAACCCTACTTCGAACCCTACACAAAATCTTGCAAATACCATCATGTATGCACTTACCTTAACCCGTACCCTAACCCTAAGGACCATAACTATCACACACCTTAAGAAGCTATACCTAAGCAAACTAAATAATCCACACACATACACTTAACAAAACCCTACTCCTAACCCTAAACTAAATCTCACATACACTGCCATCTATGCACTAACCTTAACCCGCACCCTAACCCTAAGGTCCGTAACTATCGCACACTTACCTTATAGAGCTTTACCGCAGAAGGGCCAACCATAACAATTCAATGTTTTGGATTTCACGCTTCAGGAAGATTGATGTTTTCGTGGTTCGATGAAGATGTGTCGGGGCCAGGTTAATCCCAGCTGGGATATGTACAGACAACCTATGCTTGATTGACACTGACATGTGTGGCCAGCTGTGTGCTACCTGTCACATACAGGAGACATCACCCTGTATGGGCCACATGCCACTGGTACCTAGACTTCACTACCACAGTCAACTGAACATGCATGGGTATAGGTCTCCATCACAGACACTAACCATGTGTTGTAATACATGTTGCACACATGTCAACTGGATCACCTCGGTGGCCATGTGCAGAAGGGACCCAGAGGATTGGCTGATGCATGTCACTCTCACCCTGCCAGTTACTAACGTGGTGTCTGTCGATAGATTTCCTGCTGGCACATGGCAGGTGGCATGATATCAATGTACACACACCCCCTACACATCCAATCCCTCCATGGACAATAGCCAGGTACACAGCTATGACCACCTGCAGCAATGCACCACAGTATTGACATGTGTACATGTGCATTACTGAGGATAGCATTGTTTGTGTGTGAATACACCTGTAGTTGTAAATTCCATGACAGCCTTCACAACCACCTCCACTCCCATTGCCATAGTCAGATGTGGCCGCTGCTGTATTGGACATGACATGTACCCTGTTACACTCCTCTCCCTAACAGCTACATGTGCCTTGCAGTACCAGCACAACAGTGTTGTACAAATGGGTCGATAGGCATGGGAATCCCATTGAGGTCTGCCATGTGCGTATGTGTGCATGTCTGCATATCTGTAGGGTACACCATTCCAAGGCCACATACTCCTATTACACTACACATTGCCACACAGTAGTACAGATAGTGTTGTCACTGCCCATAGGTGTGGCATCACAATGCAACACCCTACTATGCCTGTGGCATGTGCATTACATGCATATCCCTGTGGTACCACTGTTGTGATATGCAATGGGTTGTATTGCCGTCATGGGCAATGTGTGATAGTGGGTATGTCAGAGTATCATGATGGGTTCCAGTGTGTACAATATCCATTGGGGGATGTGGGTGCTGTGTACACTGTCATTACACCATGGTACACCCGGTATATGTCCCACATACCACTTTCTGGTGACCACTGTCACCATCACCCATACAGGTAACTGATAACAGGATACAGCCCAGTTACACATGTGCTGTGTGCAGCCTACCTGTAACACATTGGACACATGGACTAGTTAGTTAGCAACAATATGCCCAGGTCTCTAAGATGTGTGTCTGCCTGTTATGTGTCTGTCAATGTGTATATGATGGTATGACACACTATGTATTCTCCATATACAAACATTAAATCCCCCATTACCATATAGTACATGTCTGTGGATGTTCTGAATGTAACCAGGTACACACCTCACCTTAAACGAGGTGTGGTGTGTGCAATGAAAGCCACACAGTTCAGTAGCACTACATACCTAGGTAGGGGTCTATTCACAGTGTTGCCAAGTAAGGATGTGTGTGTATGTCGATGGGTTGACATAAGGGTGCAGATTATACATGTACCAGCAGGTCACCTATCAATGTGGCACAGGCAATAACTGTTATACAAACCTGTGACATGTGTGCAACTGTATACCAGATATGTCATGGCTATGGTGTCACCACAGTGTCATACCCTTGTGGAATATGACTGCAGACCATCCTCCTCCTGACACGTACACCTACAACATAAATGGATAATATTATGGAGATAATCAATCAGTGTTACCAGCAGCTAAAATGCATCATAGCTGTATGGCTACACTACCTGACATGTATGCATTACACATTATCCCTGACAACATCTTACACTGCAGTAAATTGCTGCACTCTGTTACAGTCACTGTGTGCATCAGAACCATATTAGCCTGTCCCTGCATTGATGTTATGGATGACAGGGATTTGGCACAGGTATCATCATATCCACAGGGTGTGTTGCTGGTTTGCCAGAGGCTGAGAGTGGTCCATACATTTGACACCATGTGTGTGGGTGAGGGGATTAATTCTTTGATCGGGGCACGGTGATGTGGTGTGTGTCTTTATGGAGTTGCCCTAGGTGTGGTTGCATAGTGTGTGAGTATGCATGCACACAGTTCTGCCATGTTGCTGCCCTATACAGGTGTTGTTGGACAACTGCAGACCATACCTGGCAGGGTGTGCAGTTCACCACATCTAGCCACAAACACACTAACTGTGCCTGCCAGGGGTTCCATGGGCACGTGCAGGTACAGACCTTGAGGTGCTACCCTCCCCTGATGATGACAGATGTCCGTTGGAACTCTGTCCCACCTGGGACTGGCCATGTGCACAAGGCCTGCTGTGGTGTGGTGTGGACAGCATCCCCAGTGGTGTGCTGGGGGCTGGTACTGCCACTACAGAAGTGGCTTGGCACCCTGGCACATCCACGTTGACTGCCAGCTGCTGGTACTTCTGGTCTAAGTCCACGCAGCCATCACACCACTCCCACCACATGTTCAAGCACTGACAAACCATGGTCAAGGAGGCCCACCATTTCACCCCACCATCTATCCATGACCTTGGTCTGTTCATGGAGGGCAGCAGCAAGTTCATGGATGTTTCCACTTACAGATGTGAAAGTAGCCCTTTGCAGCCTCAGACCCTCTCTGGTGTAAATTTCCATATGTGCCTGCACCTCCATTACAGCCTAAAACATGCTCCTGGTGGTACAAATTGTGGCACCTCTGCCAGGGCATGATGACCAGTGCCCTCACATGAGCACCATGGTACATCTGCCGATCTGATGCCATGCCGGACATCTGGCTATGCTGACTGTTACCCAACACAGTCGGCATGGACACCACACTTTCCTGGTCACTGGCACCAACTGCCAACTGTCCCTCTGCTATGGCCACTTGTGATGGGGTTTGTAGGGGCACTGTAACTGTGTGCGGGCTTGGGGTGGCTAGGAGGGTGATGACAAATGATGGCGCAGTGTCGGCCTCTGACAACCCCACCTGTGCCTCAACAGTACCATCATCATCATCATTGGTGTCTGTACAGACACCTACCTCAGATTGCATGCAGGAGGGACCCTGACCCACCTTGCCACCTGTGGGGGAAACAAACACACACTTTAAGACCTGTACAGCATTGCATAACAGTACACACATTTACACACACACACACACACACACACACACACACACACACACACACACACACACACACACACACACACACACACACACGTATACCCACACACACTGACAGTCCAACTGGGTTTACAGACAGTCCCACATTCAGTTACATATGTTCCCCATCCTGCATGGCACTTGCTAACATACATTCATTAATACTACCCATTAACATATCATTCCTCTCCATGCCTACATGTGTGATCACAACACATGACCTGTTACTCCATCATCTTCCTGACTTGAGTGGAGTAAGTTGTACATGACCTCACTGCTGTCATCCAATTACCCTGGGTATGTCCAGTCATGGTGTACATGGTCCCTATATGGTTGGGGCTACTACATTCACTACATATTTCACAAACTGGAGTCTTATACTACAGTCTTGCTTAGTCCATGCCACATCTGCTGCACAATCAACCCATCATGTGGACAACAGTTATATCTGGATACACTCACTGATGTGCTCTGGTAATTCCCTATTGCATTAGTAGTGCTGCATATGTGGGTAGCCAGTTATCTATCTGCTGTTGGCAATATGATGTGCATACCTGGTGTGTACTTTCCTTCCCAATGCATATTCCATGCTGTAGACCTTGTTATGCTATCAGCTCTCCTATGTTCACATATCAGACAGGTTGTCCTGGTGTCTCATGTGTCATTCTATGTACATGTACAGCACAATCCCAAGGTACTGCCATGTGATCAATCCCACTATCACCTGTGCATATATGGACAATCACACCAACAGACACACATGTACACACACATCTGACATGCATCGACCACACTCCACTCCACCAGATTGCACTTACAGACACAATCAACACCCCCCTCACACACACACCTACATGTGAGATTGCACAACTTTTGTACACACAGTCCTCCCATTACCCTTCAGCATGCACTACGTATGTTACTCAACAGCATGCAGTGCAACTATAGTGACTTCATGCTAGTGCCAGTATACATGTGTGTGATGCATGGGCTGTGTTGGTAGGTGATGGCTCCTCCCCTTGTTAACACTGCACCCATGTCCAAAATGTTACTGTGGACCTGTTATGCACCCTGCCATGTACTGTGCACTATACCTCACAGGTGTACAAACCTTTGCTGCATATGTAGTACTATGTTAGTTATGTCAGCTCCAATGCTCACAGGCCCTATGTGTTAGAGCAACTCATACCTGCGATGATATGTGAAAAGATATCATTTGTGAATGCCTGATGTCTGCTTT
>NW_025049080.1:0-27501 GCF_019279795.1 Protopterus annectens | reverse complement strand
GTGTATCCCAGGAAAAAGTTCTTTTGTTGACTGTGTATCCCAGGAAGTTCAACAGTTTTATTACAAACGCCAGGTGCTGCAGTAGTATGTCCTTGCTGTCCGCTTGGATCAGGCAGTCGTCCAGATATGGGTAGAGTTGTATCCCTTGTAGTCTGCAGTAGGCGATTACTGATGCCAGGCATTTCGTAAACACTCTGGGCGCAGTAGATAAGCCAAAGGGCAATGCAGAGAATTGGTAATGGGTTGAACCTGCAAGAAATCTGAGGTATCTTCTGCAATCTTGTCTGATAGGGACATGCAGGTATGCCTCCTTGAGGTCCAATGTTACCAGCCAAGACTCCTTGCCCAGCATGGGAAGAAGCTGCTGTAATGTGAGCATCTTGAATTTTGGCACCTGTAGATATGTGTTTAGGATGGATAGGTCTAAGATCAGTCTCCCATCTTTGTCTTTCCTTGGTACCAGGAATAGTCTGGAATAAAACCCTTGACGTTGTTCTTTTGCAGGTACCTCTTGAATTGCTTTCATGTCCATGAGAGCTGAAATTTGTTTTTGTGCCTCTGCCCTTTGATTTTGTGGCAGGTTTGGCATGCCTCTCATTTTTGGAAGGGTGCGAAAGTGGAACCTGTAGCCTCTGTCTATAATGTCCAGAATCCATTTGTCTTTTGTAACAATATGCCAATTTTTTTAGAATAGTGTCAGTTTTCCGCCCAAAGGTGCTGCCATTAAAGATTTGCTTGGCAGGTGTAGGGGGAAGTCATTGTGTCTGTTTTCTGAAAGACTGTGATCTATCTTCTCCACCTCTTGGGGTTGGTGCTTGCCACTGTCTGGCTCTGAAAGATCCTTGAGATTGCCCTCTACCCCTTGGATGCCTGTATCTGCCCCTTTGAGGTCTGTCCGTGGCTGGAAAGGACCAATTTTTTGAAGGCCAGTTTCTGCTGAAACGTGGAGGCTGTACCTGCTGGAAATCTTTCACTGTTTGCATTGATTTCGCTTTTTCCTCCATTTTCTTTAGCACCTCCTCTGCTTTAACACCAAACAATACATCTTTTTGAAGAGGTGCATCTAATAATTTAGCTTTGACATGATCTGGTAAGGTTTGCTCTTTGAGCCAAGCATGCCTACGTATAACAGACCCGTGAACAGCAGCTCTACATGAGGCCTCTAAGCATCAAACCACACTGCAAGGTATGTTTACCCACTTGCTCTGCACCATGCAACAAATCCTGCAACTCTTTTAAATCTGGTTGTTCTGGTTGTGTCATTTTGCTTTTCAGCTGAGATATCAAAAAATGTTGATACTTTAACATATGGAACTGACAGTTTAATGCCCTCATGGTTAAAGTGGCCGAGGTGTACACCATTTTCCCCCACCTTTCTAAAGCTCTGGAATCTCTCTCTGAAGGTAATGGGTTTTTAGCAGTAGAGGCCTTAATTCCCTTGGGACCCTGTGAAATTGTTTCTGGGTCAGCAGTATGGCTTTTATATAGGAACTGGTGAGAATCAGGAACCTGGTAATACCTGTCTGGTTTAACAGGAGCTGGAGGCAAAGAATCTGGATTAAGGCTGGCTTCTGTGTACACATCATCCAATATATCTAAAACAGGAGGGATAGCCAGAGACCTATGCTGGGGGAGCAGAAGAAATTCCCTGAGCCTTTTCTTGGAATCTGAGTAATCTTGGCCTTCCCAGTGAAAGTGTTCCGTCAATGTGTATGCAGGGTTTCCCCAAAAGGGAAGTCCTCGGGGGGGGGGGGGGGACCAAGGGAATAGACTCCTCTGCATCAGAGTCTTCGAATGGAGAATAGGCCAAATCCTGGTCCTCAGAAAGTTCTGAGGTATTAGAAGCTTGATCTGAGGAAGGGTAGTCTTCCTCTAATCTAGGCCTTTTGTCAGAGGGGGGTTGAAGAACCCCTGATAAGAGTAATCAAATCCTCAGCCATTTTAAGCATCTGCTTTTTAGGCATGGTGCCTTGAGTGGGTGTCTGAAGAACCTGATTTTTGGTTTTCATGGCTGTTTTAGATTTAGTGAAGGCTTTAATGGAGAAGGAAGAAGGTCTGAAGACCCCTTGAGAAATGGCAGGCCTGTCTAAATTCTGAGTTTCCCCGCCAGGAGTGGCGTCGGTATCTGTAGTAGGAATAGGGGCCGAGGAGCCTGTGACCTCGGGTACTGAAGACACTGGTAATGCATTGTCATCGGTACTCGGGCTGCGTAGGCGCCTCGCTGAGTACTGGAGAACCGGTAGTCGGCCTTAGCGTGGTATCAGTAGGTGGTGCGGACCTCGTATGCCGGTCCTTATCTCTGCGTTTTTTGCTCAGAACTGGAGTTGGAGTATCCGACGACATAATATAATTACATTTTTTGCCAAAAAAGTGAAGGGCGAACTCCACCCGATGCTTAATAGTGCGTTTGTTAAATCTAGCACAAAAACGGCAGGCCGAGAAGTCGTGGTCTGGGCCTAAGCAAGGTATACAGTAAGAGTGGAAATCCTTATGCGGTATTTGCTTCCCACATGAAATACAATTATTAACTTTGTCTGACATCGGTCTGAGGCAAGAAAAGTTTCCCCAACGGGGTACTTAGCTTTCAAGAAGACTTCGGCTGAAATACTTTTGTAAATCTCAGGAGCTGGCCGACTGGCACTTGCGAACTGCTTCTGCTTCGGGCACCGCGCGGCAAGAAAGACTGGAGAAAATGGCATCGGCTGCCTCTTTTATACCCCTGCCGCACTGAATTCAGGGAGGAAGCGACGACAGCCGACGCCGGACCTAGACTTTGGAATTCGGCCGACCGAGGACCCGCCTGATGGCAGGATAACCCATCTGTTATGACTGCAGCTGTATGCATGATGAACATCATTGTACAGTTGTGTACACTTACCATAAATGTAGATGTTCGAGTGTATTCACTTTTGCAGTCCTGGTTACCCTCCCTCCAGCCCCCTCTTTTTTTCTCTGGCTATATCTCTACTTCCTTTCTCTATGCTTCAACAGCCCTTTTGGTGTATTTGTTTTTGGGATTGGAGGTATATTTTTTTGTGTTTTTAATTTTATTTGCTCCCCATTTGGGGGGCACCTGACATCTGGGGCAAGAAAAACTGATGTAATGGTGTCGGCTGCATGATGTTCATCGTGTTTCACTGTTGCAGTCATTACACTTGGGTTATCCTGCTGGCAGGCTACCCGCAGTCGGCCGCACCAGTAATTGCATTTTGCAGACAGAGGAATACAAATATATCCTTACTTGGACGACTGCCTTATACAAGCAGAGAACAAGGACATTCTACTGAAGCATCTGGCATTTGTAAAAAGATTACTAATTTGCCTAGGGTACACAGTGAACGAAAAGAAATCAAAACTGGTACCCTCTCAAGAGAGAATATTCCTGGGTGCAAGCTTAAATACAGCTGCCCAGATGGCTTATCTCACGCCAGACAAACAAAGGTAACTGACTTCTTACTTCGAAATGATGGCAACAAAGACCCAGTTATCGGCAAGAAAAATTCTGCAGGCTTTGGGCTTCATGGCATCTTGCATTCTACTAATTCCATATGCAAGACTGCATATGAGGAAACTACAATGGTATCTAAAAAGTGTTTGGACTCAACATTGTCACAGCCTGGAAACATAAATTACTCTCATTCCCTGCCTGCAACACGAGTTTCGATGGTGTGCACAGGCCCGTCACCACAACAAGGGCCAGCCATTCACTTTACCCACAGCCAGGCAGACACTAACAACAGATGCATCAGATTATGCCTGGGGGGCACACATGGCAGGAAAATGTATTCAGGGCACATGGCCAGCATACCAAATGCATCTTCATATCAATCAATCAAGAGATGCTAGAATGCCCTGACAGCCTTCAAGGATCTACTTCATCCAGGACAACTGCTGATAAAGACGGACAATAATACAGTCATGTGGTACATAAACAAGCAAGGAGGCACACATTCCTACCCCCTCTGCAGACAAGCCATGACTTTGTGGAACACAGCATTGACTTATCAAGTTCGCCTGCAAGCACAATTCCTGCCAGGAAAGACAAATACTCTGGCAGACGAGCTAAGCAGAAACCTCATGGATCCTCACAAGTGGAAACTAGATCCACAAATCTTCAGCATGATAACAGGGAAATGGGGATGCCCAGGCTTAGATCTATTTGCCTCCCCTCACAACTGCCAACTACAGAGATTCTGCACAAGGACTCCTCACAAACAAGCATGGAAAGTGGACACCCTATCATTCAGCCGGAAAGCCTTTACAGTATATGCTTTTCCTCCACTTCCTCTCCTACCCAGGGTACTCCTAAAGGTCAGACAAGAGAAGCCAAAAATGATCCTGATTGCCCAGACTGGCCACGCCAGCACTGGTACCCAATCCTAAAGAGCTTGTCTCAAGGCCCAGCCTGGACATTACCTCAAATTCCTCATTTGCTGACCCAGCAAAACAATCCGATCCTGCACAGCCAACTTAGTATCCTAAATCTGGCGGCATGGCGGGTAATGTGACCATTCAGAACACACCTCTCTCTAAAGCAGTTATGGATGTTATTTTGGAGGCCAGGAGGCCCAGCACCAGAAAATCTTATGCAGAAAAATGGAAGAGATTCTGTGCTTGGAACCAGGCACAAGGAATGGACACACTTGTACCAAATATTCCTCAGATTTTACAATACCTAACTGAGATGCTGGACAAAGGAGTATCCTTCTCATCAGTTAAGATCCATGCTTCTGCCATTTCAGCTCATTACAATACGGACCCACCTATTTTTTCACATCCACTGCTAAGGCAGTATCTCAGAAGGGCCAAAAACAGAAGACCTCCAAGGAGAGCTCCAATACCTGCATGGGACCTCAATTTTGTCTTGGAAAAACTCACTCTGCCTCCTTTTGAGCCAGCCAATACAGCTGCGATTAAATACTTATCATGGAAAACAGCTCTTCTCCTAGCAATAACTTCAGCAAGAAGAGTCTCAGAGTTACAGGCACTAATGGCTGTGGAACCTTTTATTATTTTCCATCCGGACAGGGTTTCTCTAAGGGCAAACCTGACATTTATGCCTAAGGTAGTGTCCAGTGTGGCTCTTAACCAAACCATCCATTTGCCTACCTTTTATCCAAACCCGCAGAATAAGGGGGAGAGACTTCTGCATTCTTTGGACATACACAGACAGCTACGCTTTTACTTGGACAATACTAAAGCTTTCAGAAAGACTGAGCAACTCTTAGTGGCATATGCTGCAGGATCACAAGGAAAAGCTATTTCAAAACAGACTATTTCAAAATGGATAGGCCACTGCATTCGTTTCTGCTATTCACAACATGGCAAATCAGTGCCTAAGGGCGTTAGGCCACACTCTACCAGAGCAGCAGTGACTTCATCAGCCTTCCTCACAGGAGTACCAACCAAGGACATTTTGGAGGCTGCAACTTGGACTTCAGTGCACACTTTTACAAAGCACTACCACTCTTTACTTTAAATCCAGAGCAGGCTTTGCCACTGCAGTTCTGCAGGGCCTCATAGCCACTCCTAATTCTATTTAGGCCCAACCTTAGCTTTGGAATTCAACCCAAGTGTAATGACTGCAAAAGTGAAACGCGATGAACATAGTACAGTTGTGTACCTACCATAAATGTAGAGTGTATTCACTGTTGCAGTCCAGGTTACCCTCCCACCATCCCCCTTTCATTGCTGGGACTTATCTGTACTTCTCTATTCTATACAACCTATGTTGTGTATTTGCTTGTAGATTAAGGTAATGTGCATGCTTTTTTATGAGCAGATTGTTTTAGCCTACCCTTTTGGGGGCACCTGACATCTGGGGCATGAAAAACTGAAGAAAATGGCGTCTGCTGCATCTTTTATACCCCTCGCGCACTGACGTCAGGGAAGAGGCGACAGAAACCGATGCCGGACCAGGACTTTGGAATTCAGGCCGACTGCGGGTAGCCTGCCAGCAGGATAAACCAAGTGTAATGACTGCAACAAACACTCTAACATCTACATTTACGGTAGGTACACAACTGTACTTTTTATACCCCTGACGACCTGACGTCATGGAAGAAGGGACAGCAACCGACGCAGGACCCAAGACTTTGTTAATCAGGCTGACTGAAGGCAACCTGCCAGGCGATTACCCAAATGTAATGACTGCAACAGTGAATATACTCTAACATCTACATTTATGGTAAGTGTACACAACTGTACTTTTTCTCTTCAGCGGCCTTTACTCTTTGGTCGCTGAACTGTTTGACACATTTCACAAGACTTCAGAGGGAACTCCTTAAAGAGCTGGGGGAGATACCCTCCAGGATCCTTTAGCTTGAGGGAGTGGCTTCCAAGTCGAGTAACCAGCTGGCAACCCTCAACTCCATTGTTAGCTCCTCCATGAGCTTGATTTCTTACGCAGCAGATTGAGCGAGTAGGGCTGCAGGCATAGGAGTGGCTCTTCGCATACACTCCTGGATGCGCCTTTGTCAATTTGTGGAGCCCTTCAAGTCCTCCTTTACGAATGCCCCCTTTGACTGCTCGGCCTTGTTCGGGTCGCAAGTTCGAAAGACTCTTACCCGGAGTGAACAAGATGGCAAAACTCTCTCCGCCTTGGGAGTCTATTTTTCCACTCCATCCTGGGCTTATCCCAAAGGCAAAAGCGTGTCAAAATGTGGTTCCGTAAATCCCAGGGGAGCTTCGCCAGACACTTGTGATAATTCCCCCGGAGGCAGAAGGGGAAATATTAACTGGAGACTCCGACCTTGCAGCAAGTGGGGGGGGGGGGTCTGCAGCAGGGTGACAGGAATACGTTCTCTGCCAAGCCCTTTCAGAATCACTGAAGGATTGCCCAGTTGCCCACCTCTGGAGGCAGTTGGGGGCAGAGTATCACTGTACTCAAGAGCCTGGCAAGATGTAACAGAAGAGGAGTGGGTACGGTGCATAATATCCAGGGGGTTACAAAATTCCCTTCTCCCAAACACTCCCAAAAAGTCAAAAATCATCAGTCCCAGATGTTCCATCCAATCTCAATCTAGAAGTAAAAACTTTGCTGCAAAAAAGAGCCATTCAGCAAGTCCCCGCAGACCAGATAGAATCTGGAACTTACTGAAGGTTCTTTTTAGTTCCAAAGAAGATGGGGGACTGGAGACTTATCTTGGAACTCAGCAGGTTAAACAGGTCAGTAAAGAAGACCAAGTTCCGGATAGTGACACAGCAGTCCATTCTACCCTTTTTGGGTCAGGACGATTGGATGTGCTCTGTCGAGCTCCAGGACGCATACAAATATAAAAATGGACAGGCCGTCCAGGAGACATTTATGCTTCTGGCTGGGAGCCAGTCATTACCAGTTCAGAGCTCTGTCCTTTGGTCTTACTACAGCCCCCAGGGTGTTCACCAAATGCATGGCAGTAGTGACGGCTCATCTGAGACGTTTGGGATTCCAGGTGTTTTCTTATCTAGATGACTGGCTCCTCATTGCCACCACCAAGCATCATCTGTTAAGGGCCAGAAACCACACGATTCACACTTGTGCACGCCTAGGAATCGCAGTAAATTATGAAAAATCTGCCTTGTTGCCCTCTCAGTGTATTACTTTCATAGGCGCTCAACTAAATATAAAAGACATGATAGCCAAGCTCCCACAAGAAAGTGTGCTTGCCATTCAAGGTCAGGTCTCTCTCCTCTTGTCAAGTCAAAAGTTCAGGCTCGGTTAGTCCTGAAGATCTTGATTTGATGGTAGCTGCCATTACTCTAGTTCCGTTATCTCATTACCATATGAGGATCCTGCAATGGCTCCTCTTCACTCAGTGGTCGTATCAGGACTTACCAGTGTCACACATGATCTTAATTAGTGATGCTTGCAAGAAAGAGCTACAGTGGTGACTCCACTCTCCCCTAGTCGCTTTAGGCAGAACCTTTGTAGCCCCCTCATCCAGTAGCCACTGTTACTACGGACGCTTCCCAGATAGGGTGGGGAGGGCATTATCTGTGACAGACAGACCAAGGAACTTGGCAACCTCATGAGTACTGTTTGCACATCAATGTCCTAGAGATGAGCGGTGTTGTTAGCGTTGCAAGCACTTCATAACTCTCTCTCCCTTTGGGCTATAAAGCAATTCAGAAGGACAACATGTTAGTAGTGTGGTACATCAGCAAACAGGGCGGAACCAACTCTTACCCCTTATGTCAGGAGGCCCTTCAAGTATGGCAATGGGAGATCTCCTCTCAACGTTTTCTGGTTACAACGCACATTCCGGGGAAGTCCACCATGATAGCAGACAAGCTCAGCAGGGCAATCCTCATGCCCACAGGTGGTCTCTGAAACAAGATGTGGCGGATATGATCTTCTGCAGATGGGGCCAGCCATGCTGCGATCTTTTTGCTTCTCACCTAAGCAACAAATCCACTAGCTACTTTGCCCTAGTTTCCACACCAGGACAGTCACCCAGAGATGCACTGGTCCATGATTGGCCCCCCGGGTTCTTTACACTTTCCTCACTTTCCTTTAATTCCAAAAGTTCTTCAGAAAGCAGAGTTGCTGAGTCACAAACTGATCCTCATTGCTCCATGCTGGCCTCGTCAGATATGGTTTCCCGTTCCTTTGGCATTATCTGAAAGAAGAGCCTTGGATTCTGGACCCGGTTTCAGACCTCCTGACACATCAGTTGTGCACTCTTCATCCTTCCATTCAAACTCTCAAGCGGACAGCTTGGTTTCTCCACTTCCGATCCTAGCCTGGCTCCCTGATATCTCACCTATAGTTCAACATATTTTAGTCTCGTCTCATAAACCAACTACTAGGAAACTTTACGCTAGTAAATGGAAGAGGTTCTCCTTCTGGACCGAGCAAAATGACATTGATGCCTTTACAGCTGCAATTGCAAAAATCATGGACTTTCTGGCAGAAACCTTCGAAAAAGAAGCAGCAGCTGCTATGATTCATGTTCAACTGGCTGCTATTTCTAATTTTCATGTGGGCCTTCTAGGTTCTAACGTCATGCCCCATAAGCTATGTAAGGCCTTTTTGAAAGTTGCTGCCCTATTAAGGCCTCCTATCCGAGAACCTCTCCTTCCTTGGGATTTAAATTTAGTACTAGCTGCTCTGATTCTTCCTCCCTTTGAACCAGCCACTTCTTATCCTCTGAAGTTCTTATAATGGAAGACCCTCTTCCTGATTGCTGTTGTATCTGCTAGGCGGGTTTCAGAGTTACATGTTCTTTCCATCCGCCCACCTTATATGATATTTCACATGGATAGAGTATCCCTTAGAACTAATAATTCCTTTTTACCAAAAGTCTATTCAGAGTATAATTGGAATCAATCCATTGAACTTCCTGTTTTCTTTCCAAATTATGGCAGCAAGGCAGAGTATAAATTACATCAATTGGATGTCCACAGGCAGTTACGATTTTATCTTCAAAGAACCAAGGACATCAGAAAATCAGCTATTTGTATCCTTCTCTGAGTAAGCAAGGCTCACCAGTTTCCAAAGTGACTCTTTCAAAATGTCTGTCCAGTACTATTACTCATGCTTATGAGTCTCTGAATGTGTCAGTTCCAGGAAAAGTATGGGGACATTCTACTAGGTCCTTGGTTACCTCCATAGCTTTTCAAGCTAAGCTTCCTTTAGATGCATTTTGTGTGGCAGCAACAAGGGCTACTCCCCATACCTTCATTACTCATTACAAAGTGGACATGGCATCCTTTGGTTCCATGGTTCTGAAGTCTCTCTTCCAGTGAGCCACCCAGGATTTAGGTGCTGGGGACGCTTGTCCCAAGCAGAAAGAAGGAAGGTGAGATGGACAACATAACATAAAGAAGTTATGTTTTTACCATAACGTTCCATGTTTGTTGTCCTTTATCTCGCCTTCCTTCTTGCATCCCTCTCTCTTTCCCCTATCCTGGATGATTGAGAGGAATTCCCTTTATTGGCTGAGTTTCCTTTGCTTTGCAGCTGTTGGTATAGTCCTTGTCACCATTGTTGTTCTGTTTTTTTGGTACAAGGAAACAGTATTGTTTGGTTGCCTCCTTTATTTGGTAAATTATAGTCCTATCTAGTGGTTAGTTGTCACAAATGAGATCTGGGTAGCTTCCGCTAAGCATGCTGGGATAAGGGGCTAGCCTCGAGCCAGTAAGGGCTCTTCGAGCTTTAGGAGTGGCCGATTCTGAGCCAAAATTGGCTCCAATCCCAACCAGCAAGAAGGAGGGCAAGATAAAGAACAAACATGGAACGTTATGGAAAGAACATAACTTCCTTTTTTGTAATTTGTTTACATTTTCACTTTTCTTGTCAAGGAAAATCACTAGCAAAAAATGTCTTCCATAGCCATAATTAGCTCCACCCTTATTGATTACTTGGCAGAAAGTACTCTTTCCTTGCTGATGAGCTGACATCACGCTGTGGTAAGCAGACTCGACTACAATGTCAGCAAGAGGGAGAAAGGCATACAGTGAGGGGGGGGGGGGTTTCAGTTTAGGGCAGTTTTACTTTGTATTTTTTGTCTAATTTTCATTTTTAAGGTTAACACATTTTTGGTCAATCTGGTTGTCAAACCCCCATGCATTTTGTACTCTTTTATGCAAAAACAAATGTGAGGTCTGGTTCTGTTTCACTGTCACACAAGCACATCACTTACAGCACGTAATTCTTAATTGTCTCCAGTTTTGCCTAATGTTACTGAATCTTACCCTTTTTTGTTCCAGAACACCATTGATTTTGCCTCATTTTTACCCTATCCATGTATCATAAAAAGTACAGTTTTGTACCTACCATAAATGTAGATGTTCGAGGATCCACATTGCTGCAGTCCTAACTATTGGGTAGTCCGCTGTCCAGTCGGCCCGAATACCAAAGTATATGGCTGACGTCGGTCAGGGCGCATTAGACTGACGTCAGTACGTCAGGGTACTAATGCGCATGACCGACATATCCTCAGTCTTTTCTTGCCCCAGATGTCAGAAGACCCTGAAAAGATAAGGCCAAAACCAAAAACTCCCAACATATCTGCATCAAAATATCTATATATATATATATACAAAATATACAAAATTAGCAAAATATAACCTCACCTACACAACCACCCCTAAACACAGAGGGGAAGGAGGGAGGGTAAATTGGACTGCAGCAATGTGGATCCTAACATCTACATTTATGGTAGGTACAAAACTGTACTATGTTCTTCATTCCACATTGCTGCAGTCCTAACTATTGGGTAGAATCCCAAAGCAGAGGGAAGGGAGGCTGGCAAATCATAAGGAAGCAGGAGCTGATAACATGCCTTGCAAAATAGCTGTGGCAAAACCAGCCCTAGACTTAGAGTAGAGAGGAAGGTGGTAATGCTTAGAGAAAGTATGCACTGAACTCCAAGTAGCTGCCTCCAAAATATCCTTAGTTGCCACTCCCCTTAAAAAAGCTGTTGAAGTGGCAGTAGCCCTAGTGGAATGAGGCCTAATCCCAGCTGGAATCTCCTTGCCATGATGGGAATAACAAAATGCCATGCAAAACCCAATCCACCTAGAAATAGTTTGTTTTGATACAGGCTTGCCCTGAGAACTCAAAGCAAAAGAAACAAACAACTGCTGAGACTGCCTAAAATCCTTAGTCCTGCTCAAATAATAACGCAATTGCCTGTGTACATCTAAAGTGTGCAAAATCTTTTCCCTTTATTTTGGGGATCTGCATAAAACGTAGGCAAATGAATAGTTTGGTTTAAAGCCACACTAGAAACCACTTTAGGCATAAAGGAAGGATTAGTACGTAATGATACCCTATCCTTATGAAAATCAAAAAGGCTCAACCGCCATAAGGGCCTGTAACTCAGAAACCCTTCTTGCAGAAGTAATGGCCAACAAAAAGCAGTCTTCCATGACAAGTATTTCAGTTCAGCAGTAGCTGCAGGCTCAAAAGGTTGTAGAGTAAGTTTCTCCAACACAAAATTGAGATCCCAAGCAGGAGTAGGAGCTCTACGTGGGGTCTTATATTCTTTGCCCCTCTAAGAAATTGCTTGAACAAAGGATGTGAAAACAATGGTGGGTCACAATCATAGTGAGCTGAAATTGCTGCAGCATGAATCTTAATGGAAGAGAAAGACAAACCTTTGTCCAATAACTCAGTAAGATATTGAAGAGCCACACTCAAATTAGGCTCTGAAATCTCCAAATTCTTTGCTGCAGTCCAAAATAAAAATCTCTTCCATTTTTCTGCATACACTTTCCTTGTACTAGGTCTTCTGGCTTCCATAATCACATTTAAAACTTGTTGAGGAAGTTGAGACCTGCTGTCTTTCAAAACAGAATATGCCAGGCTGTTAGATGAAGAGAGTGAAGCTTGACATTGAGCAGACGACCGTCCTTCTGAGACAACAGATGTGGAATCAAGGGTAAAGGCCATGGAGGCTTCTTTACCAGATTCCTCAGTAATGGGTACCAATGCTGCCGAGGCCAATCTGGAGCTATTAAAATCATCCTTGGCTTGTCTTGTCTGACCTTTAGAAGCACCTTTGGAAGAAGAGGCAGAGGTGGAAACGCATACACATGAAGATTTTTCCAACTGAAAGAAAGAGCATCCACTTTCCAAGCTGTGTGATGAAACCTCTTTGTGCAAAACTTTGGCAGCTGGTGGTTCAGTGGAGAAGCGAACAGATCTATGTCTGGAGTTCCCAGGACACTGTCAACTTTTGAAATACATGAAGATCCAGTTTCCACTGTGGGGATCCATGATTTGTCTGCTTAACACATCTGCTAAGGAGTTCTGTGCTCCCGGCAGAAACCTTGCCTGAAGAGTTAGTTGCAAGCTTAGCGCAGTCTCCCATAAAATCATTGCTTGCCTGCACAATGGGTAAGAATGTGTTCCCCTTGTTTGTTGATGTACCACATGACAGTTGTGTTGTCTGTTAGAATCAACACCTGCCCTGGAAGAAGTAACTCCTTGAAAGCCATTAATGCAAACTGGACTGCTAACATCTCCTTCATGTTGATATGTAGATGCTGTAGTCTGGCAGGCCACTTGTCTTGTATCCACTTTCCATTTAGATGAGCTCCCAAGCAATGTCTGAGGCATCTGTCGTGAGAATCTGACTCGCCTCTGGCCGGGTCACAGAGAGTCCCTTGTTTAGGTGACATTCCTGAGCCCACCACAAAAATTCCTTTTGAATGCAAGGTATTATTTGAATGACAGTGTCCAAATCCTGGCAGTGCTGTGTCCATAGATTTTGAGATACCATTGTAGCTTCCTCATATGCAGTTTGGCATTGGGAAGCACCAGAATACAAGATGCCATGAACCCTAAGGCTTGAAGGACTGTCCTTGCAGTCAGCCCGGACTGAAGAGATAGTTGATGGAAGTAACTGGAAAGATTCTTTTGTTTGTCCGGGGTTAAAAGGCCATCTGGGCTGCTGTATGCAGTCTCACACCCAGAAAGCACATGTCTTGAGAGGGTACTAGACTGGACTTTATTTCGCTCACAGAATACCCTAGGCATCTTAGCACTGCTATGACATATTCCAAATGCTGTAGAAGGTCTTCCTTTTCTTGAGCCAGAATCAGGCAATCGTCCAAGTAAGGATAGATTTGAATTCCTTTTAGCCTGAAGTAAGCTATCACTGGAGCCAGAACCTTTGTGAATACTCTGGGCAGTAGATAAGCCAAAGGGCAATGCAGAGAACTGATAATGAGAATTTCCAGCTCGAAAACGCAGATACTTTCTGCAACTTAGTCTTATAGGCACATGAAGGTAAGCTTCCTTGAGATCTAAAGTTACCATCCAGTGATCCTTGCCCAGCAGAGGTAAAAGCTGTTGTAACGCCAACATTTTGAACTTGGGAATATCCAGATAAGTGTTGAGGATAGATAAATCCAAAATTGGTCTCCACGTGTTCCCCTTCTTTGGTACTAGGAACAGGCGAGAATAAAATCCTAGGCCCCTTTCTGGCACAGGAACCGGCTGAATGGCCCCTATTTGGAGTAACTGAGAAATTTGCTTGTGAGCCTCTTGTCTTTGTAGAGGAGGAATGTCTGGCATGCCTTTGAAAGGAGGCAAGGTATGGAAATAAAACCTGTAACCGTGATGAATGATATCCAGAACCCATTTGTCTTGGGTAATTAAATCCCAATTTTCTTTGAAAAGAGACAGACTTCCTCCTAGAGGTGCCGCCAGGCGAGAAGGCACTGGCAGCTGAAAAGGCAGGTCATTGGGTCTGCTTACGAAAGGACTGACCCCTGCCCTCACCAGAAGTCTGAGCAGGTGAACTCCTTGTCCTAGGCCTAAAAGCACCTTGAGCTCTGCCCCTACCACGTCTAGACCTACCCCTAGACTGGGAATCATAAGCAGGATAAGTCCATCCCTTAGCAGGCCAATTTCTACTAAACTCGGAGGCTGCACCTGCAGAAAATCCTTAACAGTTTGCATAGACTTAGCCTTGTCCTCCATCTTCTTTAAAACTGCTTCCACAGGCGAACCAAACAACACATCAGACTGTAAAGGAGCATCCAAAATCCTTGTCTTAACATGCTCAGCTAAGTTCTGATCTCTCAACCAGGCATGCCTACGAAGAACAGAACCAGTGGCAGCCACCCTGGAGGAGGCCTGCACAGCATCAAAACCACATTGCAGGGAATGTTTACCCACTTGTTCAGACACATGAACTAAATCCTGCAACTCTTTACACTCAATACCTTCTGCCAGAGCATCCACCTTAGATTTCAACTGTGAAAGAAGAAAATTCTGATATTTTAACATGTGAAACTGACAATTCAACGCCCTCATGGCTAAAGTGGAAGAAGTATACACTTTCTTTCCCCATCTATCCAAAGCCCTTGCCTCTTTATCAGGAGGGACAGGATTTTTAACAGAGACAGTTTCCGGGTCTGCCCTAGGACTCTTAAAAAGATACTTATGAGCTTCAGGCACCCTATAATACCTATCCGGTTTAACTGGGGCAGGAGGCAAAGAACTGATTCAGGGAAGCCTCTGCAAAACATCTTCCACCACATTCAAAACAGGAGGTATAGCTAAAGGCCTGTGCTGGGGTAAAACAAGAATTCCCTAAGCCTTTTCCTGAATCAGAGAAATCTTGACCTTCCCATTTAAAATGCTCCCTCATGGAATGCAGAGTCTCTGAAAATGAAAAATCCTCAGGAGGGGAAGCTGAAGGAGTAGAATCATCCACATCAGAATCAGAATAAGGAGGGTACTCCTGCAAGTCTTCAGTCAAGACTCAGAAGCCTCGAAGCATTGCTCAAAACTCTCAAACTCAGATTCCACCCTAGGCCTCTTATCAGGAGGGCATAGAACCTCTTATCATAGTAATCAAATCCTCTGCCATTTTAAGCATATGTTTCTTAGGCAAAGACCCTGAAGTACTAGGAGAAACCCCACTGAAGCAAAACCCGGCCTGCCCCTCAAAGAAGCCTTGGAAACAGAAGGGAGGCTCTGACCACCTTAGGAAGAGAGGGAAGAACAGCCACCTGAGAAGCCCCTCAGCCTGGCCTACTTCCTGAGAGGATACATCCTGTAACAGTAAAGTCTCTCCCTGAGACTCCAAAGAAACACCTGGCAAAACCTCCGGCTCCACTGAGCTCTAAAGAACCGACGTGGACTGTCGGTTCCTCCACTCTAGGCTTTGCTGTTTTGTCCTTGCGCTTTTAGCCGAAGCCGGCGTCGGAGCATCCGACGGCATTTTATAATTACAACGCTTCCCAAACACTAACCTGGCACAGTCTAACCTTCTCTTAATAGTGCGTTTGTTAAATCTAGCACAAGAGCGCAGCCAACAACGCCGTCGTGCAGGCCCTAAACAAGGTATACACAAAGTATGGTAATCCCTATGAGGTATCTGTTTCCCACAAGAAATACAGTTATTCACTTTTTCTGACATCCGTTAAATACTGAGGCAAGAAAACCAAAATATTCCCAACGGGTACTTAGCCAACTTTGATTCGGTCTGAAACTCTGGCTTCAGAAACTTTCAGAACGCCAACCTGCACTCGCAAAATTGCTTCTGCATCGGACCATGCGGCAAAAAAGACTGAGGATATGGTGTCGGTCATGCGCATTAGTACCCTGACGCAGTCTAATGCGCCCTGACCGACGTCAGCCATATACTTTGGTATTCGGGCCGACTGGACAGCGGACTACCCAATAGTTAGGACTGCAGCAATGTGGAATGAAGAACATCTGTTCATTTTTTTAGTAAATCATGTGGGATTACTGTCACACTAATGCTAGATATTCATTTATACTTCATTTTGCCAGGAAAATGCATGCTAATGCAAAACCTGCTCCATTAATTAATGGGCATACTGTACTCAGCCTGTGTGCTGCATTGACATGATATTTACGTAACAAAAAACAAGAGGAAAGTGATCCAGCATACTGGTGTAGAAAGTGAAGTAAAGTGGAGGAAAGATCCAATGTTTCTTCATCAAAGTGACAAGTGTAATGATGCAAAGATAGGAAGTACTACCCTCATAAGTCTGTAGAGAACCAAAGTTTCTGAGCAGGAAGTAACAGTAAAATGAAACAGAATGTTCAGTAAATTGGATCTGCAGGATGGGAACTAGGAAGCCATCCTGTCATCCCAGAAAAAGAGCTATAGACTGTGCATGTATGTGCAAAAAATGGTTGCACATGATCATTAATTGTTTATATTGTTTTGAGTACATCTCACAGTGCCTAGAAGTGTTCCAGTTTAGAAGCTGCAGCAGGTTGGGAAGGTATGTGTTTGTGCCATTGACCTTATTTGTGAGGATATTAAACATGCAGCCTACACCCCAACATTCTATTTTAGGCAAATCTCTGAGAAATAAATCAAAAGTGCTACTTACATTATAGACTAACAGTGGTGCAAGATTTTCCACTCTGTGCCCTTTCTTCTTTAAAATGGCTGCCACCCTTCATTGCTAGATCCCCGATTCCCATAATCTCTCTCTAACTTCAGGAATATTTTCTGGAGTTTTGCCTTTTAAGCCTGCTGTTATCCTTTTTCCTAAGAAATTTTACCTGGAGTGCAAAGATTACAGACAAGTAACCAACATAAGCCCCCTAAAAAATTTTGAAAAGGTAATTTGCAAGTAGATATTTGACCATGTAAATAAAAATGCTTGCCTCTCAGATGAGGAACATGATTTCCTCAAGTCTTTTATTCAGCAGCATGGCTGCCATATTTGCTACCAAACACACCATATTTAATGTTGTTACTGATCAAAACTAACTGGTGGCCTTATGAGTATGGGTATGTATAGCCTTTGAAACTGTAAGTCACTACCTCCTCCTCAACAAACATAGCAAATTTGACCTTGTTGTCTCAGAAATTAAATGGTTCCAAAACTGTCTGAAAAAGAGCATGTTAAGTTGTCAATCTCGCCTTCATTCTTGCTGGATGGGGACTCGGCCTATACTAAAGCTCGAGAGCTAATTTTACCGGCTCGAGGTAACCCTATATCCCATGATGCTAGGTGCTAGCTACCCAGATCTTGTTTGCCGCTTTCGCTAGCGAGGTGCTTTTTTTACCGGCTCCACAGGTAAGTGAAAAATTAAATTTTTTCTTCTCCTTTCTTAGGAATCTTTCCCCTTTTATTTTATAATTATATAGTCTAGTACTTATACCACTCCGTTGGGTCCCATTTTTAGTTAATCCCTAAATCCCAAAGTTATATCCCTCCCCTGTTAAGGTTAGGCCTTAGGCCCTTTCCGTTTTTTTCCCCATTTCCTTGTTTTGGGACAGTTAGGTGTGCGTTAGTTATTAACCTTTATTTTTACTTTGTGTGTGTTTTAGCTTCTAAGGAAGATTTCTTCTTTATTTAACAGCCTTAATGTCTAAAGACATTAAAGTCTCAGGCTTCAAGAAGTGTGACTCGTGCTGTCAGAAAATGTCGCTGACAGATGGTCACACTTCTTGCGTTTATTGCCTGGGACCCCCTGCACCTGCAGGACTCTTGTTCTGATGTCCTTCATGGATGCATCTGCAGTCATAACAAGTGGGTTGTCCTGTCGTCAGGCAGCCCTTCAGTCGGCCGGATTCCAAAGTCCGGGTCCGCTTCGCTGATGTCGCACTCCACCCGACGCCATCTCTGTTGGTCTTCGGTATAAAGGCATCAGCCGACGCCATTTTCCTCAGTCTTTCTTGCACAGTGGCGCCCAAGCAGAAGCTGTTCGCAAGTGCCGGTCGGTCGGATCCAGAGATTACTTCTACCGAATACTACTTCAAGACTTCTAAAGCTAAGTACTGCTGGGGACTCTTTCTTGCCTCAGCCGATGTCAGAAAAAGTTAACAATTGTTTAAACTGTGGGAAACAAATACCTCATAAAGATTTCCACTCTTACTGTCTGCCTTGTTTAGGCCCAGCCCACACGTAGCAGCCTGTTCGCCTGTGCTTCTTTCAACCGTAACGCTTAGGCGCCGGTCGGAGTTCGCAGAACAGTTTTTCGGGTTCTGATTTTGCGACATTATGCCGCCGGATCCTCCGACTACCCAATCTGGCAAAACGCAAAGATAAAGACCGACATCATGGTCCGGTTTCGCCGAAACCATGGTCAAGCAAATCATGAGTGTCTCGGTTTCAGCCGAAACCGAGAAAACTGAACAAAGTACAGCTGAACCTATTCCTACAACTGAGGCCCCTGCTACGACTCTTGAAACGACTTCAGAAATTTTACCCACTACGGTGGTTGACTTATCAGACACCATCCCCTTGGATGTTTCTACCCCAGCACGTGGTGCTGCTAGGCCTCCAGCAGCCATGTCCATTAAGGCCTTCGCCAGGGCTAAAGCAGCCAAGACTACTAAAACAGTGCCTGTTAAACCACCCCCATCCAGGCCCTCTTCTAGTTCTCAAATGCTTACTTTGGCAGAAGATTTAATTTCTTTAATTAGAGGATCTCAATCTCACCCTGACAGGGCCTCTCAGCCCCCAGAGAAGAGACCTAGGGCAGAGCCCCCCGAGCCAGTGTCCTCTGATGATTCTGCTGATGAATCAGACATAACTGACCAGCCAGAGGCTCCCTTCTCCAATTTTGAAGATTCTGATGCTGAAGAATCCATCCCAGCTGCTTCCCACCAGAAGAATTCTCCTTTGGGAAACCTTGCATGCCATGCGAGAACAGTTCCAATGGCAGCAACAGGATTTTTCAGACTCCAGAAAAGACTTAGGACCTTTCTGCTCCTCCCACAGCACAGGCCCTTAGCTATACCCCTGTTCTCTCTGTGGTGGATGATGCTTTCAATGATGTTTGCTCCCTCCAGATTCTTTACCCCAGCCCCTGCCAAACCAGACAGATTTTACAGGGTGCCAGATACTCATCACCACCTTTACAAGGCTCCACTTGCAGACCCAGAAACTATATCCCAGGGCCCCAAGGCAGTAGCCGACTATAGCTAAAACCCTATTCCTTCTGAAAGGGAAGCAAGGTCATTAGACAGATGGGGTAAAAGGTCTACACTTCAGCTACTCTCTCAGCTAGAGCTTTAAACTGTCAGTTTCACATGATACAATACCAAGAGTTTATGCTGGATCAGTTAACTAAAAACTAACCACTGATGAATCTCTTGATAAGAAATATGTATTAGAGATGGTAAATAACATACAACAGGTTAGCAACCATTCCTTAAAATGTGGCTATGATGCACTGGAGGCTTCATTTAGATCAGCCATGACAGGCACAGTGATAAGAAGGCATGCATGGCTAAAGGAACAAGCTTTACCGGATCATGTTAAAGCTAAGTTGCTAGATGCTCCTATGGACAAGACAAGTTTGTTTGGTACACCTGCCCAGCAGGTTATGAAGAAAATGGAAGAAAAGGCAAAATCTGTTCAAACTGTTAAAGATTTCTTGCAGGTTCAACCCCAAGGTTTAGCAGGAACTGGCCTGCCACAAATTGGTCCTTTCCTGACTCCACAAAATTTCAAAGCGGCAGGAATAGACGTTCCAGAGGCAGAAACCAATCCAGAGGAGGTGCCTACAGAGGAAGACAGTGGCAAGGTAACAACAGAGGCACAGACACAGCCACTGCCACTACATCAACACAACCACAGTGACTTATCCCTAACCGCCTACCAGGAACAAATAGCAGCTCCTCTAGGCGGAAAGTTAACCTTATTTTCAAAGAACTGGCACTACATAACAAAGGACAAGTGGATTTTACAAACCATAGATCAAGGTTACCGGTTTCACTTCCACACTTTTCCAGTCAAAAGAGGAATGCCAAATCTACCTCCAAATCAAAAAAACAGAGGCTCTACGCCAGATAATGGAGTTAGCAAACATGAGAGCTGTGGAAAGAGTGCCAACAGCAGAGCAAGGAAAGGGGTTTTACTCCAGACTATTCCTAGTTCCAAGAAAGGAAAAAAGTTGGAGACCAATTCTCGACCTGTCCACCTTAAATACATACATCATTGTCCCAAAATTCAAAATGCTGACCCTACAGGAACTTCTTTCCCATGCTGGGCAAGGAGTCTTGGCTGGTAACTCTAGATCTCAAGGAGGCATACCTGCACGTCCACATTCGACCAATCTGCAGAAGATACCTCAGATTTCTTGCAGGATCAGAGCACTATCAATTCTCAGCATTGCCTTTTGGCTTATCTACTGCCCAGAGTATTCACAAAATGCCTGGCATCAGTAACGCCCATTGCAGACTTCAGGGAATTCAAATTTACCCATACCTGGACGACTGCCTGCTACAAGGGGACAACAAAAGCAAGCTGACAACAGATTTACAAAGGGTCATTTACTTGCTACAAGCACTGGGATACACAGTCAATTTACAAAAGTCAAGGCTGATACCATCCCAAACAAGGACATTCTTGGGCTGAATTGGACACAGTAAAACAAATGGCATTCCTGACTACAGAAAAACAAAAGAACTCCTCTATACTTCTTGGCACTAACAAAACTGAACAAGTTAACAGCAAGAAAAGTACTGCAGGCCTTGGGCTTCATGGCATCATGCATGATCTTGGTTCCATTTGCCAGACTACATATGAGAAAACTACAGTGGTACCTAAAGAATTTATGGTCCCAACACAGACACAGTCTAGAAACAGAAATCCCACTAATTCCATGCTTAAAACAGGACTTCCTATGGTGGGCTCAGGCATGCCAGTCAAACCCAGGCCTACCCCTTCGCAGATGTCAAGCAAGCCAGACCATCACAACAGACGCTTCAGACCTAGGATGGGGGGCCCACATGCTGGACAAATGCGTGCAAGGATTGTGGACACAGGATCAACTTCAACTGCACATCAACCTAAAAGAAATGCTGGCAGTAAAACTGGCAATCCAAAAGTACAAACCATTTCTCAGAGGGCCAGTTGATGATAAGGACAGACAACACCACAGTCATGTGGTACATCAACAAACAGGGAGACACTCATTCATACCCCCTATGCAGAATGACCTTGGAGCTGTGGACCCTGGCACTCAGCTACAACATCCAGTTACAGGCAATATTTGTACCAGGGAAAGACAATACCCTAGCAGACATATTAAGCAGAACCACTGGATGCCCACGAATGGAAGCTTCACCGGACATCTTCAAGACCATCTCAAAGAAATGGGGAATGCCACAGATAGACCTATTCGCATCACCTCTCAATCACCAGCTCAAAAATTCTGCACAAGGACATTCCACCCATTAGCATGGAAAGTGGATTCGCCTCTTCAACTGGAAAGGCCTAACAGCATATGCATTCCCGCCTCTTCCTTTGATACACAAGGTACTACTGAAAATCAAGGAAGAACGTCCAAGGATAATCCTGATAGCTCCAAACTGGCCAAGACAACACTGGTACCCACTACTGAGGAGCATGTCTCGAACAATATGTGGACAATTCCCTGATGCCTTTGATGTTAACGCAGAACAACTACAGCATCATACATCCAAACCTAAAAACCTTGCAACTGACTGCATGGAACATCACATAACAGCAGCTATTCCAGAACTTTCCCAAAGAGTTAAAGACATTATTCTTGAAGCACGCAGACCTTCAACAAGAAGGAACTATGCTGGAAAATGGAAAAGGTTTGTCATCTGGAGTACGGAAAGAGGAAAAGATGTGCCAAACATAGATATGCCTAACATTCTGGAGTATCTGGCCGAACTTCTTCATTCAGGCCTGTCCTACTCCTCCATCAAGATACATGCATCAGCTATTTCAGCAAAATACAGCTTTGATACACCTGTTTTTTCACCCTTTGCTCAGGCAATTCCTCAGAGGAATCAAGAATGTAAAACCTCCAAGGAAACCACCATTACCAGCTTGGGATTTAAACTTTGTGCTAGAAAAGTTGACACTAGCCCTTTGAACCAGCAGCAACAGCAGACCTACAACACCTGTCATGGAAAACTGCTTTCCTACTGGCAATTACTTCAGCAAGGAGGGTTTCAGAACTACAGGCCTTAATGGCAGTGCAACCCTTCCTAATCTTCCACCAAGATAGAGTGTCCATGAGGACTAATCCTACATTTATGCCTAAGGTGGTATCCAGAGTATCTTTAAACCAGGCAATCCACCTACCTACCTTCTTTCCCAACCCACAAAACAGAGGGGAAAGAATACTGCATACCTTGGATGTATATAGCTACGCTTACTACTTGGACAGAACAAAAATAGCAGAAAGACTGACCAACTTTTGTAGCCTATGCAACAGGAAGGGAAGGAAAAGCTATTTCCAAACAGACAATCTCCAAATGGATAGGAAATTGCATACGATTCTGTTACTCCTTCCATGGAAAACCAATTCCACAGAACATAAGACCTCACTCTACAAGAGCAACAGCCACTACCACAGCCTTCTACGAGGAGTGGCAACCAAAGACATTATTGAGGCGGCTACTTGGACCTCCGTGCATACATTTGCCAAGCATTATAATTTGCCTCTATATTCCAGATCCCGAGCAGGGTTTGCCACTGCTGTACTGCAAGGGATCCTAAACACACCATAATCTACTTTTATCCTCCTCCCCTAGTTGGCTATGGTATTCTACCCACTTGTTATGACTGCAGATGCATCCATGAAGGACATAGTACAGTTTTGTACCTACCATAAATGTAGATGTCCGAACTGGATAGCATCTGCAGTCAGGATTACCTCCCTCCATCCCTCTGTGGTACTCCTAGGGTGTTTACCCTTCTAATAGCTAGCTGTTGGGGGGGAGTCTTTTATGGTGTATTTGTTTGTGTATATGTACATACATGCTTATTGTTGTGTTTACCTCTATCTATTTGAAAACATTGGCATCTACTCAAATTTTAGCCTGCAAGAGGGCTACTGGCATCTGGGGCAAGAAACACTGAGGAAAATGGCGTCGGCTGATGCCTTTATACCAAGACCAACAGAGATGACGCCGGGTGAGTGCGACATCAGCCGAAGCCGGACCCGGACTTTGGAATCCGGCCGACTGAAGGGCTGCCTGACGACAGGACAACCCACTTGTTATGACTGCAGATGCTATCCAGTTCGGACATCTACATTTATGGTAGGTACAAAACTGTACTTTTGTCATGTGTTCAGTCCAAGAGTCCTGCAGGAGCGCAGGAATAAGTTAATTTTGAGGGGCTTATTAAAGCCCAAAGGTTCCCCGGCTAAGTCCTTGCCGGGTAAACCTTCGAAGCCATCCAAACCGTCGGCTCCATGCTCCAAGCCTTCGGCTGGTGGCTCACCTACTGTGTCACGATCGGCTTCGGTTGGAGCCGATACGGCTATGTCGCAGTCTTCTGCATCGGCTCCGGCCAGAGACGATGCCTCAAAGACTCTGTCTCTTAAGTCGGCTCCAGTTGGAGCTGACGTGTCTTTGGCTCCATCGGCACCACTAGTCTCGGTGCCATCTTCCACCCGCAAAAGATCTAGATGTTATGTGATCCTATCTCGCCTACATTCTGTACTGATGGGTTCGGAGACGATCCTCTGCTCCGACTCGGCACGCTATGCTATAGAATGAAGTCTCTTATTGGCTGAGCTATTCTACATCCCAGGATGCACCACCACTGCTTCCCCAGATCTCGTTTGCCGCTTTACAGCAAAGACGTGGTCTTGGACTTGGCTGAGCCAAGTTGTTATTTCTTCTAAAATTTCTGTCAGAGAAATTTTTGATTAATCTACCCAAAAGCTGTTTTAACAGCTATCGTTGTTGTGTGTTTGATTATTAGTGTATTTTTATGGTAAATTTGTCATTATATCGAGGGAAAGGATCCCGTTTAAGTTAGAGGGGCCTTGCCCTCGCACGTGATTAAAATGACTGTGAATCTTGTTGTAGTGTTAGTTGGTTAAGTAATCCCGTTTCTGTTAGAGGGGTCTTGTCCTTATTTACTTATTTTCTTTAAAAAATTGGGAAAGTTTCTCTTTTGTTGTAGTGTTTGTCTGCCAGTATGTCGAAAGAGCACAGACCATCTGGGTTCAAGAAATGCTCTAAATGCAGCTACAAAATGTCCATAACGGACGATCACGTGTTGTGTGTGTATTGTTTAGGTCCTAAACATCTTCAGGAGTCATGCAGCGTTTGTCACGCTTTTTCCTCCAGAGTCCTCCAAGAGAGGAAAAATTAATTAATTATGAGGAGGCTTTATCTTCTTCCTCTTCACCTTCGAAGAAAAAGAAATCGTCTGCTCTGACCAGCACGTCGGAACCGGCCACAAAGAAATCTCGGCAGGCTTCTCCATCGGCTCCACGGACTTCGGAGCTGAGGGCAGAACGGTCTGCCTCGATGCCTCCAGCCTAGACTCCTCTGGCTTCGGAGCCGACGACTAGAGCTTCGAGAGGCGGGTCACCATCATCGGCTCCACTGTCTTCGGATCCGATGAGAGTTGCCCACTCAGACTCTTCCCCTTCGGCGCCGAAGTCAACTTCGCCCCGAGGAAATTGCAATTGTTGTGAGTCTCCCTCGCACCGATATTTATCGAGATCGATTCGAGCCGTTCCCAGTCCTTGAAACCGGTGGAGAAGTCGACTTCGAACTGCTCGATCTCTTCTCGGTCTTCGAGGATGTCGGATTCGGACATAGACAGGGTACTTCAAAGGCTGTTTCAGTCTCCAGTCTTCCAAAAGTTGGTTTCGGCTCCAGCCCAGTCGGCTCCGGAGCCGATTGCCCACCCTGTTGTCTTGGTTCCTCCTCCAACAGCCTTGGCGCCGTTGGAGCCGGTGCTGGTGGAGCCAGTGGAGGTTTTCGGGTCGGCTCCGACCCTTACTCCAACCCTGCCCTTCGGTCGGAGTTCGCACACGGACTCCTTGGTCGGCCCGGGTGATGCAGGACCGATGTTTTCGGTTCCAGCCTCCCTCTCGGGTGCGTTGGCTGCGGAGTGCCGTCTACTGTTGTGGCCTCGGGTCGGACCTTCCCAGGACTCTGGGGGTCCCGCCTTCAGGGCCATGAGGAGTGCTTTGGCCAAATCCTCTTTGGCCACCTCCACAGTCTCACCGGCACCTTCCCTTGGCACGGAGACTGGTTCCTTTGTTGTCCCCCTGTCTGAAGACAGCGGAGCCCTGGGGCCTGAGGTCACCCCCATCAGGGGTTCCCCCCTTCCTGGAGGTCCCTCTGAAGCGTCTTCGGAGGAACCCCCAAGGAAGAGACAGTGCAAGAGGAAGCACGTCGACTCCCCTGATGAGTCTCTCACCTCGGACACCGACTTCGATGGTGCGGAGGGGTCCCCCAAGTCGTCCTCGGATGATGTCTCCTTTGCGGACATTTTGGAAATCCTAAAGCAACGAGGCGACTGGCAGTCCAAACCCCCTTCTGCTGAGGAATCTGTGTTCCTCAAGGCCTTCGGGGCTCAGCCCTCCGCCTCCTGGGTGTCTCCGCCCTTCGAGCTTCTAGATTTGATCTCTCGAAGGGCGTGGGAGCACCCGGATTCTGTGGAACCGGTGCCAGCTCGCCCCAATAAATTTCTGTCAGCCCCCCCCCCCGAAAAGGGATTTCTCTCTAAAGGTGTGGTTGTAGATGCCCTGGTGGTGGCATCTGCTACCCAACAAGATGTGGCAGCGGCGTCTACGTCCGTCCATTCTCCTAATAAAGAGTCCAGGAGCATGGATCGGTACGGGAAGCACACCCTTACTTCAGCAGCCTTTACTTTAAGGTCTCTGAATTATCTGACGCACTTCACCAGACTGCAGAGGGATCTGGTCAAGGAACTTTCAGATACCCTCTCTGGTAACCTACCTGAGCAGTTGGCCCAGACGGTTAGCTTTCAGCTGGCTACCTTATCATTATCGAACTCGTCCATGAGGCTCATTTCTATGCAGCCGAGGCGAGTAGAGCGAGGGACAGGTGTTGCTCACGGAGACAAGCCTGCTTGACAGTGTCATTTTGTGGAAGCCTTAAAGTCCTCCTTTGCCGACGCTCCCTTCGATGGGTCCTCTGTTTGGACCAAAGGTAAAGGACACCTTGACTCACTGTGAACAAGAGGTTAAGACTTTGACTGCCGTAGGGGCACGTTTTTCCACTCCCTTCAGGCCTTATCCCAAGGCTAGAGGGGGGAAATGTGGTTCTGAATCCCAAAAGACTTGCTCCTCACAGCAGGGCGATCCCCCTTCTAGAGGCAGAGGAGGGGGAAATTTTTCAGGAAGACACCGTCCCAGAGGCGGCGGAGGCCCCCGCAACACTGGAGACCACGAGTCCTTTCGTGGCCCCTCAACCTTCCAGCATCCCTGAAGGATTGCCCGACTGTGCAGCTCTGGAGCCAGTCGGGGTGGCCAAGCACCTAAAGGCCTGGGAGAGTATCACTCAGGACCGATGGGTGCTCCGAATCATTGCCGGAGGTTACACCATCCCTTTTTCTCAACCCCCCCACCATCCCGGAAAATCCTGGACCCGCCACCCAGTCAATGGGATCTCGCAGCCATCGAAATCTCAAAGCTGCTTCAAAAAGGAGTCATCCAACCGGTCCCCGCAGGCCAGACCGGATTAGGGACTTACTCAAGATTCTTTTTGGTGACAAAAAAGACCGGGGACTTGAGGCCCATTTTGGATCTCAGCGAACTAAATCGATCTGTCAAGAAGTCCAAGTTCCGGATGGTCACCTTACAATCCATTCTCCCGCTGCTGGAGAAAGGTGTTTGGATGTGCTCCATAGATCTCAAGGACGCCTATTATTACATCCTGATAGATCAGGCGTCCTGGAGACACTTGCGCTTCAGCCTGGGAGACGATCATTTCCAGTTCCGTGCACTGCCCTTTGGTCTCACCACAGCCCCCAGGATGTTCACCAAATGTTTGGCGGTGGTGACTGCTCACCTGAGAAGTCTAGGATTCCAGGTGTTTCCATACCTAGACGACTGGCTCCTAACTGCCACCTCCAGGCGTCTACTCTTACAAAACCTAGCAGCCACTATATCTCTAGGCAAGTCCCTAGGAATCACCTTCAATTGGGCAAAGTCTGTGTTGCTGCCATCTCAGCGCATATGGTTTATCGGAGTAGAGATAGACTCAAAGCAAATGCGGGTCTATCTTCCTACAGAGAGGATAGAAGCATTACAGTCTCAAGTTCGAGCCTTGCTCCTCAAATGCCGAGCCCCAGCCAGGATGG